>NW_010512443.1:2770-3055 GCF_000687285.1 Phaethon lepturus | reverse complement strand
TCCTTTGTATTATAGTAAAAATTTTGAAGAAGAGTGGGATTACTTATGATGAATCAACTTTACGATTGTTGTTAGCATTTTTGAAAAGCCAGGTGATAGCAGCAGACTCTGCAACAGCTTTTGAGTTATCTACTTGGGAGAAAGCAGGGGACTTGGTGTTTGATGCAGCCTCCAAAGGGGATACTACGGCTGCGAAGGTATTAACAACCTGGTGATTAGTTAGAGACTCTATAAAAGCAATAAAATCGGAATGGACGGGGGCAAGAGCAGCTCCCGCTGGCCCAC
>NW_010512443.1:2306-2663 GCF_000687285.1 Phaethon lepturus | reverse complement strand
GTCCGATAGCGCAGCCAACGGAGGTGGCGAGTCCTTCTTGGCCTCCGCCGCCTGACCTGGAGCAGGAAGGGTGGTCGCCCACGCTGCGACAAGAGGAGACAGCCTAGAGTGATCCTTCTTCCAGGTCACAGTGTGACCCTGCCCAACACTGGCCATCTTTTGTTGTATTTTGTTGACTGTTCCCTGTTTGCTTTCATGTTTGCGTACCATGTTGCAGGGAATGGTCCATCAGGTTTTGTTTGTAGAAAAACAAAAAGGGGGAGATGTTGAGATTACCTTGCAGAGGCTTCACCTTGAGAAGGAACTGTGGCACTACAAGATGGTAACAACCAAGGAGGAAGTGGAGAAGCGCATGGC
>NW_010512443.1:0-1724 GCF_000687285.1 Phaethon lepturus | reverse complement strand
TGTTTTTCGTCCCTCTGCACACCGGGTGGAAGAATCCATATTTGGGACAACAGTTTTGGCGACCCAGATGGGACTGCCATAAGGCCTTGCCCGGATCGTCTTGCCGACCCCGACAGTGGAGAATCGGACCGGACAGGAACAGGACTCCAGCACGCACCGACCTGTTGATCGGGGACTCCTCTGGATCTCCTCCGAGGTCAGGGAGACAAGATACTCCAAGGTGCAACACCCAAAAAGATATTTGCATAAGGGTGAAAGGGGGGGTGAATCCTTGGACTGGTGAGTATTAAAATGTAATTATTTTAACGGAAACTGTACAAATAGGTAAAAAAAAGTCGCATGCGCCTAAGTCACCCGTAGACGCCGGCAAGGGGTGCCTTAATTGACCAGTGGGGTCAGAGCCGGGGGCGCACAGGGGTACGTTCTCTACACGCTGAAGCTTGGTACCAGGGGGGTGCCTTGCCTAGTGTGAGAACCAGGTATAGGTATAGGCAACAATTGAATAACGGAAACTGTACAAATAGGTAAAAAAAAGTCGCATGCGCCTAAGTCACCCGTAGACGCCGGCAAGGGGTGCCTTAATTGACCAGTGGGGTCAGAGCCGGGGGCGCACAGGGGTACGTTCTCTACACGCTGAAGCTTGGTACCAGGGGGGTGCCTTGCCTAGTGTGAGAACCAGGTATAGGTATAGGCAACAATTGAAAAAATGGGCTCGAACCAATCCATGATTCCTCCCTGTAGCCCTTTGGGGTGTATTTTGAAGAACTGGCATAAATTTGGGGGAGATCCAATGACTAAAGATAAAAAAAATATTGTAATCACTGGTGACTAAATTAAAAATTGGATGGTAACTGGAAAATGGGTTTTTACAATTTAATATTATACTGCAGTTAATGTTGTTTTGTCGTCGACTTGGGAAAATGGGATGAAGTTTTGTATGTTTATGCTTTTATGACTCTATACAGAAATCCTGATATTCAGAAAAATGTAAACTAACAACTGACCTAATGATGTATAGAGCTTCTGATTAAAAAAAAAAAAAAAGAAAAAAAAAGAGCAGTTGTAGCATAGGCTGTGATAATAAAAACATGCAGGGGGAGAAGAACAGTGTTATTCTCAACGGCCCCAGCTTCCACCTTTAGAAGTGATGGGACCGGAAGGATTGCCTGTTTTTGTACATGTCCCATTCTATACCTCTGGCCTGTTAAATTGGAAACAATCTGTTGGTTTATAGGGAGAAAATCCTGAAAGAATGCACCAACTTTTAGAGACTATAATGCTGACTCACAGTTCTAGTTAGGGAGATGGGAGATGTACGAGCATTATTAAATACGTTCTTTACAGCAAAGGAGAAAGAATGATAATAATAAAAAAACCCCCACCAAACAGGGAAGAAGGTGAGAAAAGAAATAAACAGGAGGACCCTAACAGAGGGGAGGAAAGGCCCAGCTGAAGCAATACTGACAATTAATATTATATGGGGTCTGGCACAGAGTACCAAAATCAAAAAGTATGTCCCCTCCCAGTTTCCCGTGCAGCCCCCCCACGTTCTTGCTGGCAGGCCAGCATGAGAACCTGGACAGTCCTTGACTGCTTAGCAACAACTAAAAACATCAGTGTGTTATCAACATTCTTTTCATCTCAAATCTAAAACCCAGCACTGTGCTGGCTACTGAGAAGAAAATTAACTCTATCCTGGCCAAAAACAGGACCGAGGTGGGAAA
>NW_010512442.1:22289-34453 GCF_000687285.1 Phaethon lepturus | reverse complement strand
AGTGGCTACGAACAGCACTTGGCTTTGACCCAGATACCTGCATTATAAACGCCCGAAGGGTACCCTGCCTGCGCTGTCGGAAGTGGTCCTCAGAAACTGCCCGTCACGGAGCCCGCACAGGCTCCCGAGGTAGTCTGTTACAGAGCTTGTTACAGAACTGCTGAGAACAGTTTTATAATGTTTGCTCCTATTTAGCTGTGTACGTTCGCTTAGGGATACGTTGCAAGTACCCAGTGACATAACCCTTTCTGCCAGAGGTTTCCAAATGTCTGCTAAGGCCCAGCTGCACTTGGCTGCGGTCTCCTGCAAAATGCAGTGGCTTTTCTTTTTGCTGCTAACATTAGATCACATTAGTTTAAACTAAATCGACATGAAATAGATAACTTCATTTTTTCCATTAAAAGAACAAGTCTGCAGTATTGTTAACTTGAGGAAATAATGAGTCAGAGTGTTCAGAAAACATAATCTTACATAGTACTGTCTGCTGCCTTCTCATGTGTTTAACTTAAGGGTGTACTAGGACTAAGTTTCAGGCTTTTCTTTGAAACTCATGAACTTGCTGCTTATTGAAAGTTAAGATCTGCAATAATTTGCAGACTTCCAAGAGATGACATTTTGAGGAAGAATCAGCAGCAGTAATAAAACTGTGATAAAATGTGACAAAAATGACAGAAAAGGTAGTGTATTGGGTTTTTAGTACAAACTCAGATGTTACAGCACTGACTACATGCAATACTAATTTGGGAACTTTATTTTAGACACTGCTTTAAGAGGAAGACATCATGGATAAATACGAAATCATTAAAAAAATTGGAGAAGGATCTTTTGGCAAAATATTCTTGGCAAAAGGAAAAGTGGAAAATGAGCAGTGTGTTATCAAAGAGATCAATTTAACTAAGGTAAAACAACAAAACCTGGATGATAACAGTGGTTATTTACCCAACTGGGCTAGTTGCATTTAGCTAGGGTATGAATTTGGGTTATGTTTTATCTCCTTTGTAGTTGTATCTCAATTACATAGAGTTAAACTTTCCAAAGACTGTACTCTTTGCTAATTTAGTGATTTTACAAGCATAGACTAAATATATATTTTGATACTAACAGTGTTTACCTTCCACTGCGTTTTTGTTCTTTTCAAAACTTCTCACTACCTGCAATGCATGACACTACCTAACTCAAATTTTGTAATAGATGATTCAACTACAACAAAACTATTGCCACCTAAGTAACAAATCACAATTTTGTGAAATATTTCTCTAAACTTTTTCAGTTCCTTTTTTCCCCCACATTCCATATTTTCAGACGTGAGTAATTTACAGTGGAGTCTTTCCAATTCTCATTTATCTTTCTGACAGTTTGATTAATCTCATCTAAATTTAAATGTCCATTCTGTAGCTGTCAGCATCTGAGCTGCTTGGCTAGACTCCCTTTCTGTAAGAACAAGAGAAATATGTATTTTTAGGATGCTGTTGATCATGTGTGTTTTTAAATGAGCTGAATTGGACCATAAAAGTGTTCTTTTTCTTTCTGTTGACTGCAGAGGCAGGTTAGGGTCACTAGCTCAGATATCTGAGCAATGCCACTCCTATATCTAGTTCCAGAAAGACAGGCAATTAAACTCCCTGTGATTTCAATACAGGGGTTTCAATAGTCAATCTCAATGAGTGCCTACATGCTTTCGACAGGTCTTTTGCTATTATGGGCCACACTAGTGAATTTCTAATATATTAGAGGATTACAATAGAAGAATGAATTTTTATACAGAATTTCTAGAAAAAGATGTATAACTTCCAGATTCAAACCCAGAAAATTTGATATGCTAGTAATGACAGCTAAATAAAGAATAGTTTCTCTCTATGCTCATGACCAATAAAAAACATGCATTTCTAATCTTAGATTTTGATGTATGCAAAATGGAAAAGTGGAAGATAATAAAATATTATTGCGGATCGCACTTGTTCAAAAATCAGGAGCTGGATACAGAAAATTATTACTTTGAAGTCATAAGATTTTTTTATATGGTAGAGTATGTTTCATACACTTTCTGATTTTTGAGGATTGCCTTTCAAGACTATTTCTTAAGAATGAGGGTCAGAAACTTTTTATAAATACAAGAGGACATTTTAATGGACGGATATTCAGAGACATTAATTTTTAAGAAGTAATATTGATGGAAGTGTGATCACAATGAACCAAATAGAAGTTTTCCATTTAATGTAAGAGGGCAAAGAGTTTGCCTGAAATGTTGCAAGAACTCATAACACCAATAAAACAGAAGGACTATTTTTTGTGTTACTTTATTCTTTTGAGATCACCCATATTAAGAGTACAGAATCATCTAGACCCTTGTTCTTCAAATACTTAAGGGAAGTTTAACTTTAGAGTTTAACTCTGTTCATCAGGTAGCTTAGCAATAGAATTTGTGTAAACAGTTTAAAGGTATACATTTGTTTGTTTATAAAATGTCATAATTTGGTTTGACTTTGGTAACGTCCCAATATATTTCCAACCATACACTGAAAACTGGTATTTTACATTATATATACATCATATTTTATAATAGTTCTGCATTACCTTGGTACACATTTTTTTTTGTATTTGTGGGAAGGGTTTGATAATGATGTAACTATCTTTGAAAATAATTAACTATATCATTGCTAGCATATAGTTTCTTAATTCTTTGTAGATGCCTGTGAAAGAAAAAGAAGCCTCTCAGAAAGAAGTCATTCTTCTGGCCAAGATGAAGCATGCAAATATCGTAACTTTCTATGCTTCTTTGCAAGGTTTACTTTTAACATTTCTGGTTTATTTGTGATTATAGGAGTGGAAGGCAGTAAAACTTAGCTTGTGCCCAACCTTAAGCCTGTCCCCAACACCTTACTTATCAGTGGGGACAGGTCCCAATGCCTAAAAATGAACATGAGGTATCAGATTCAGTCATCACTTGCCCTCTTCATGTGTATGGGTGGGACCTAAGGTACTGTGGCATGAATGCTAGATGTTGGGGTGAATGCGTTGCTTAAATTGAACTTTAGTTTTGACCTTCAATAGGAGTCCAGAGTTTTATGAGACTTTTCCAGGCATTTCAATAGAAGAAGACAGCTTTTGAGTATAGCAGGAAATAGGTCCCATTGGCCCGTTGTCTTGAGACATATTTTGAGGTGTCACTCAAGGATACAGGATTCTTCAGGACCCAAAAGAGGTAGAAGGAATTGTCTTCTCCATAAAAGCTAATTTCCTACATTTATTTTTCCTGATCATCTGACATCTGTCGTAAGAAATGCCTTATATAATGAATGCTATAGTTACAGCCTGTGTTCAAATTGTTTTCTGTGGTCAGGACTGTAAATGTTTTAAGGGACACTAAATATGATAGTATTCTGGACCCCAGAGTGGTAAGAATGGGGTGAGTTGCCGTGTGAAGTAGTCCATGCAGTTTATTTGTACTGTTGGACAGTGTCTGCTTTGAACCTTTTCCCTAACCCTAACAGTATACTTAGTTATTATTGGGGAACAATCCCAGCTATGAAGTGTTCTGCTAAGCGTTGCCTGTAAAAGCATCTGTCTTCTTTCTATCAGTGTGGTCTCTTGAGGGTTTTCTTATGTATTTAATATTTTGGTGAATCTCCATTTAAATATATTTCCATGTCCTAGTTTTGCATCAGGTATCAGTGGAAATACCCATTTTTTCTAAGTTACTCTTTGAAGTGGAGGAGTACCTAGAGGATTAACTACTCCCTTTTAAAAGAAAGACCATGTAAAATAAAAAGAATTTACTGCTGTATTAATGAGTAATAAATGAATAAAGGAAAAATTATACTTCTCCTTTCAGAAAAGAACAAGCTATATATTGTGATGGAATACTGTGATGGTGGAGATTTAATGAAGCGGATAAATATGCAGCATGGAGTGCTGTTTGACGAGGACCAGGTGAAAGAAGTTATCCTTAGAGGAAATGACATATTATATATAATGTGTGGTTTGAATTATCCAGGACAAGCTAGTGTTTCTTTTCTGACCTGTTGCAAAAATTGAACACTTTTAAGAAACTTTGGTAATTTTAATGGGAGCTTAGAGTTTGCTTTTTACACTGGTTTAAGATCTTTAATTAATTAATTGGCAGTATTTTGATGCCATTTTTATCCCCCCTTCCTCCCATCGCTCCTTCCGTTGTGGATACCCTTTTTCTTTGAATTAGTAGTACATCTACTTAGCCATAAAGACTTTATTTTAAACGGTGTTTTAGAATTATGTGGGGATATATTATATATGAGTTCTTCATTTGTTTATGCTGTTTGCATTATGGCGTATCCTGCTTTATACTGAAGTCAATGGTAAATCAAGGGTCAAGACTTCTCTGATGCCATTTAAATTGTTAAACCAGCACAGAGAAATACACCCAGAGTTCTGACTGCTTTTGAAGTGTGTTCACATATATTTTAATTTGTAAATAGGTGAGTATGATAGATATTTCAATTCATGGAAACAGAATTCCCACTATTCCTTACTTATTCTGTTATTTTTTTACTAACTCTCAGCTTTCTGAAGGATATTTTCTCTTATATGTTGGACTTAGTGTACTGAGCTCTGAGGTTATTTAGTCGTGCATAGTGTTTCACTTTTGCAGGTGCAATGAAAATTTACATAGAGATTTGACAGATAGTCTCCAACCTGCCAGGGGAAATATACTTCAAAGCATAAAAGTGGAAAAAAAAGTATTGTGACTTTTCTTTTTGCTTTAGTGGTAACAGAGGAACTCCTTAGTCTAGAAGTCAGTTGGAACTGAATTGCTGGTTCAGGTAATAACGAATTTTAAGATCCTGTTGGGAGTCATACTAGTGATAGAGAGAACATGGGAGAAAATAAAGAGAGGACAAAAGCACAAATCATGAAAACACAAAAGAGAGAACCAACACACACAAACCCCTTGACAATGAGGCAGAATAATACATATCCAAAGAAAGGCAAAGTAAGTACAAATAGAAGAATGAATTGTAGAAACTAAAGATACATCTGCCAATCACAAGAGGAAAGCAAATTGCCCAATTTAACATAATGCTGTTAAAATATCTTCACATTTTTAAATGTATACCTAAAAAAGTCTCGTTTGTGGCATCAGCCCTATTCAGGAAATCATATGCTTATGTGAAGCATTACTAAGTAGAAGATCATCACTTGGATCAAAGTCTTTCATGACCATCAATTTTCCTAAATAGAGAAACATATAAGCACGTTGTAGGTTTGTTTCTGAATTAAGGTCAAAGGCTTTTATTCAATAAAACACATGTATATTTGAAGTTAAATATATGTTTAAGAGCTGTATTGGGTCAAGGATAAAGGATAAACCAATGTGCTTACTTATTATGCAAGTTTCTTCATAGCTTCCTTCTTTCAGCATATTTCAGTCCTTCATCCTTTGTTTCTGTTTTTTTCTGGACCCCTCGGTAAGACTACAAATATTATAATTGGGTGGTATGCCTTCCACCACTGAGGATTAAGAAGACACTTCCCAAATCTGTCTTAGTTGTTATTTGAACTCACTCATTTCTAAATAAAGGCCTAGTATTCTTACTGTCCTTTGATGTGATTCTTCAGTCCTTGTTCAAGTACTCTTCCTGTCACAGTCAGTGAAAGCTTGATGGGGATAAGGAAAGTGGAGCAGGTACATATTTCCATTTAGTTTTGTGATAGCACTAAAAAAGGAAAGGAAAAGTCTATGGCATGAATTTTAAAACTATTATTTCTCACTATTGTATATGGTATATGCTCTACATATACTAGATTTTGTTGTTTTCTGTATTTTATATATTTCAGTAAGATGCCTCCTTGGACATTAAAGTCGAACAAATTTATAGATACCTGTTCCCTTTAACTTTTACTGCAGATTCTGAGTTGGTTTGTGCAGATCTCCTTGGGCTTGAAGCATATTCACGACAAGAAGATTTTACACAGAGATGTAAAAGCACAGGTAGTAAAACTGGTACCGGAGAGGGGCTAAATTTGTCTTCTAAAAAATATGCTTAAGAAGCTCTGCTATGTTTCATTTTTACATACCAGTTTTGTTTTTATTTGCAGAACATTTTTCTTAGCAATAATGGAAAGGTAGCAAAGCTTGGGGACTTTGGCATAGCAAGACAGTTGAACAGGTAAGCACCTTTTTTAATTAGTCTGTGACCTACAACAAACAGGACTGTTTCTGAATGTTCAGAATGCAACTTGAATGTGCAAATTGTTTGTGGATTGTGCTTGTTCAAGAAGTCTGGGATACAAAGGATCTGACACTACATTTTGTTCTGTTATCGTAGAACATGCCATCCTGCATGAAACCACAGATGTATCTAGCCTAGTAACTGGACTTCTCTTATCTATAGGACATAGGGTTTCTTTCCCTGTTCTCTGTGGAACTGA
The DNA here is from genome assembly GCF_000687285.1 of Phaethon lepturus. Lineage (NCBI taxonomy): Eukaryota > Metazoa > Chordata > Aves > Phaethontiformes > Phaethontidae > Phaethon > Phaethon lepturus. The sequence continues at coordinate 28,045 of NW_010512442.1, read as the reverse complement.
CAGAAAGAGATTCTGGAGGCACAGCTTCTGCTCTTGCAGATGTTGATAATCACTTCTGGTGCCTCATAAGAAAGAAAGAAAGTGGAGTGTTAAAAATTTAGGAAAGAGTATAAGAAAAGAGTTTGTACAGATTTTTTTTTCATGTCCTCCAAGACTGTGCCAATACTAATTTTCAAAAAAGGGCCAGAACCCACTCTCTGGGCCTGAGAATACATGGCATGGCATGGCTTGCATCCATATGGCTACACTCTGCTCTCCCAAAGAGGGTGGCCTTATCTTTACTGACTTTGGGGACAAGGTTGGCCTATCCTGCATAGTGGTCAGGTGTTGTCTAGGGGAGTGCTTTTTGTTGTGGCCAAAACGTGCCGGGGGGCATGCTAACAAGAGGTCAACACTTGAATTTCATCTCTTTTTGAGCTGCTTGATTATCTTTGACCATGGCAAGATATTGTGGCAAAGAAATTCCACAATTTAATTAGGTATTGTGTGGAAAGGTAATCTCCTCTGTTAATCATTTTGCAGATTGTCTCTCTTAAGTATCAGTCCTTCTCAGTTCCTTTGTACTACACCTGCTGCAACTCACTTGTTAAAACTTTTCGTATCCCTAAATTAAGTCAGTGTAAGTCTAACCACATTTCTGTCTACACAGCAGCAGTGAAGAGATAACTCTAACCAACATAGACAATTTGCTCATTCTCTTCAGATGTACTTAACTGTGTACATGTATTATGTACCTTTATGCATTCCTTAGATGGACATACAGCCCATGTAATTTCTGTCAGGGCCCCATCAGATTGGCTTTGGATTTAGACCCACATAACCATGCCAGTTCAGTGGTACATCAGAGCTAGGAAGTCTTGCTGAGAGTTGCAGTATATCGGATTAGCATGTTTGGATAGTATCTTGATCCAAGCCTGCTCATCTCCAGGGATATGCTGTGTTGCTGTTCTAGCTGCAGTCTCTGCCAGCTCTTGTACCTTTGTGGTGTGTTCATTTGTGAAGCTTAAACCTACTGTCAGTGCCTCAACTCTCCACATATGAACTACTTAGGCAGAAAGTGCCTACCTTCAGAAGTGTTCTGGGGATAATTGCTTTAAGGATTGCTCCTACAAAGCAGAATAGTACACAGCAGATAGGAAGAAAACCTCAGAATTTGAATGTCCAAGTACAGACATTTTAAAGAATATTTAATAGACTTATACAACAAAATAATTGGAGCTTGGTAGAACTTTTCCTCATCTAACAAGTTAAGTTTCTCAGGCTGTCTTTTCCTCCTCTCCTGGGGTATACAAAGGCATTTTCATCTCCATTCTCCACTTCAAAATGCAAGATAGTGTCCAATATTTTTATTTGCAGTTAGGTGTCTGTGGCATCTCTGGCACTCAGACTTCATATACTCAATATATGTTACTATATACTATATACTACTCTATACTGTAGCAACTTTTACTGACATCTAGCATAGAGTGGGAGGAAACACACTCTGTGAATACCTGTTTCTCTCTACTGACTTCCCAGTGACACCTGATGACATCCACAGAGTAGATATCTAAAAGCAAGTGAGATGAATCCAACTGGTGCTGTTTGGCTACACCTTCACAAGTCAGCACCAAAGATGGATTCACTTACTCCTCCTTGAGTTTCTGGACAACACTTCCTCCTTCCACTGCTTCTGGCATGCGTGACTGACTACCACCTCCCATACTCTTACTTCAGTGGGTGTGTTGGAGACTTCTCATATTTTGCAACGTCTTTGACAGCTTTCAGAATTCTGTGTTAATTATAAACATTCCTGGAAAATGTTGATTACAACGCCGGAGAGAAGTGGGGAAAAGAGAATTCTTGGGCTTTCTGTTGAAGTGCAAACACTCTCCACTATTAAAATAGTTGGACATTTTTACGCAGAACTGGGAAATACTTTAGTTTTTCTTGGGGTGTTGTGTTATGTAATTATTTGGAGAGCAGAAATAATGTCCCCTGTGGGCTTTTCACCTGGGTCAGAGAAGCCTCTTGTTCAATTGCTTGTAAACTTTTTCAGCGTGTAAGCCTTTTTATTTGTTGTGTTTCATTAGCACCATGGAGTTTGCCCATACCTGTGTAGGGACCCCGTATTATCTGTCACCTGAGATCTGTGAAAATCGACCATATAACAATAAAACGTAAGTCACTGTCTTTCCTTCGTATGCTTGTGCATGAGGGCATGCAGGCACAAAAGAACCTATTTTAGTAATATCATGGTTTAAATCAGTATTTCTGCAGGACACCAGGAATTCCATGTGTCACCCTTTGTGAATCTTTTTATTATTGTGTAAAATAATTAGGTGCATCAATCATATACAACAAGTATGTTATACTATACAACACTGTCAGTTGTATTTGACTCAGAGCGTCCAGAGTATAGCAGTCATGAATTTGTTGTGATTCATCTACAGGCTTAACATAATTATATTTTTTGTTTTTATAAAATTACTTGTACTTAAACGTTTAATCTCATCCTGTTTTAATATTCCTTTTTAGTAGTGGCATGAAATGTAAAATAGATTTTTTTCCTTTGCTTTATCTAGTTCTCCATCACATACTAAATTTCTCTCTGTGTTTCCAACATGTAATAACCAGTGCAAGTATGCATCTTTTCAGTTCCCAGTTTGTGGATTTTTGATACACTCATTTGTGATTTATAAAAATACATTAAAAAGAAAGCTGCTAGGTTGGCAATTCTGGAACTTTGCAGTAGCCACCTCCAAGAAAGACAAATCAGTCTGAGAATCGTAAAGGCTTACTCAGGCTTAACACAAAATACCAGATGAGAAGCACTGAAAAGTCAGGAGCTGAGTGGGCTAGACCCCCTCCTCTGTGTGTGGGATGTGATCAACACCAAATGTTCTGGAGCCCAAACTAGCATCTCAGCTCTACGGTGCTATTCACACACATTTACTCCCTTATTGTCTCCTTAACTATCAAGTCAGCCAGAGATAGCTTTGCCCTTCATCCTGCTAGGAATATTAAGCAGGCATTCTTTACATCATGTGCCTTTTCCAATGATAATGATGTTACCTAATTAGGTATAATAGAAACATTGGTACCACAACTAAAAAGAGATTTCTAGTTGTTTTTTTCAGTGCATCTTAAGAAAAATTAAAAGTTGCACCAATATTAATCTGTGATGGAATAATGTTAATACATTGGAAAGCTGAGGAGGTACTGATTACATGTATGAAAATGCTATAGTCTTTTCCCTGAAACTTTATTTACATTTTATTCACAGAGATATTTGGTCTCTTGGCTGTGTGCTTTATGAGCTATGTACACTAAAGCATCCTGTAAGTACTGTAGAATCAGATGATTATCATATTATTAAAAAAGATAATGGGCAGCCTGGAAAAACTATAGTAATAATAGTATTCATAGTCAGATGCTAGAATTATTTTCAGCTTATTTATTGATATTAAAGAATGGCTGCTAGTGTTTAATTTTTCATATTGTGTTTGTTTTGTGCATACTAAAATGCAATGTATTATGTTGTATTTCTACAACTTATACATATGTGTGTATACACATATTGAACATATATTTACTCTTTAATGAGTACTAAACTGTTGCAAAAGGCAGATGAACAATGGAAAGAACTAAAGCCAAACTTCAAGGTTAGGCTTTGGGCATATAATTTTACCCATTTCTACACTTACTGAAGAGTTTGAAACCCAAATTTCCCCAGAAAGCAGTTTAAGTCCCAGATGCATTTTCCTAAAGGTTTCATTTGTTTGGAAGCATTCATGTCAGAAGATAACTGAGATGACAGCATCTTCAGGGAGCTGTGCTGTCCTCAGCCTGATCAGAGCCTCAGATAATCCTCAGCCTGTATTATGTGGAGAAGGGAACGCAGCAGAGACTAATCCAAACAACAGGAAAAGGATCATATTCCTGTGCCCAGCAAGTAGTTGACCTTTTGCTGAGCTTGGATGTGGAAGAAGGTAGAGCAGCACTGATAGGGAGAGCAGTTGTGCTAAGCTGAGAGCAAGGGACTACTGCTGAGGAAAATTTCAGATTTCACAAAGTGAGAAAATATTAATATTACTTCTTATGCATATTAGGTGTTTTATTCTGTATTGCTGCCCATTTTTTTTAATTTGAAGACAGGGGCTAGGTGCTGATGTAGACAGGAAATGCAAGTGAAGCTAAGGCAAATTTTGGTTACATCACCTTCAAAATAGCCATGTAAATAAAATGGTAATTTTAGAAAGAACTTGCTTTCAAAATTATTTTTGCCTGCCTAAGGCCCTAAAAACCATATTGAGGCTGACCTATTAAGAGATCTGCTGAACTGAGAGGGCTGATCTCTCTGAGTGGCACCAGTTGTTAAAAATCAGGATTGTATCTTGGTTCCCGAGAGAACACAGAATGCAGAGGCTAAGTCATGTGGAGTGAGGTTTTGAAGGTGAACATTGTGAAGACAGTATGTATGCAGGTTTCTGTTGAACAGCTTTTGGCGAAATAAACCATGTTTCATTCTGGAAAAATTGCTTCTGTGTTACTGTATGACGGTAGAATATGAATAAAACTCTTCCAGGTACAAAAGCTATCGTACCTCCTACGTCATGCAGCAGAAACAAGGAGAATGTAACTAGAAAATATAATCAGAGAGTGGTTATATTAATTTTCCACAACAAACCATGGTTAGCAAGAAGGGATTTGTGAAGAGCTTGCACAGCACAGAGCTCCTGTCAGCAAGTACCTTTTTTCAAGCTGAGGTGTCTAGTCCATCATTTCCAACCAGCCGTACTTACGGGCCTCTTTTTACTGTTTTCATTGATTAAGTTTGAAGGCAATAGTTTGCACCAGCTGGTGCTGAAGATCTGCAGAGGACGTTTTCACCCAGTGTCTCCAAACTATTCATATGATCTGAGGATATTAATTTCTCAGTTGTTTAAAATATCCCCAAGAGATCGACCATCTATCAATTCTATTCTGAGGAAGCCCTTCTTGCAGAAGCTCATTCTCAGGTTTTTGCCCCCCGAGGTAAGTGCCTGTACTGCTGCTTGCTGAGAGAAAAATGGTTATCAAAGTAGTATAAACAGTTCCGTCAGATACCTTTTTTCTTACAGATAACACCGGAAGAACTCAGTCACAGTGCGATACACAGAAAAAGTCCTTCAGCACCACAGTCTGGAGCCAAGTTGATACAAGGTAATAATAATATTATTTAACATTAGTTCTACACTAACGTTTGTTAGTTATGATGTATGTGATAGCTATAACTTTATCCAGCAGTCTTTATTGCACATTTGGATACAAAAGTTTCACACAAAGTTAAAAATGAAAAAACGAGAGAACTACAACAGCAGAAACATTCACCCCAGACAGTGCATTGGTGTCCTGTTCAGGAAAAGACAACTTTAAGACCAGTTCATTAGCAATGTTCAGCTGGAAAAGCTGCCATAGGAGAGTACTGAAACGTTAATCTTAGTTATTTTAAGAACGGAATTTACAAACTTTGGCTTTGGAGAGAGAGGCTTTGGTCTAGATGCAGCTTAGGTCCATCACATGAAAAACATCCGTACTTCATTTTGCCAAGCTATGTGCAAAAATGCAAAAATCTTGCAAAATATGCTCCATGGTATTTTACAAAATAATAAAAATGTATTTTACAAAATGTTATAAATTAGATTAAATTGTGAGAGACTGTGAACTCTATTTGGATTTAGTGCTCATTGGTAGATCAGACTGTGTATGCACATTCTTAGAAAACATGAATGAGA
>NW_010512442.1:393-22258 GCF_000687285.1 Phaethon lepturus | reverse complement strand
CTGCTGAACATCTGGCATGTTTCTGGCAGCATAGCCTTTTCCTAATTCCATATTCTTCAGTATATAATAATTATTCCTCAAATTTATCTTTGGAAATATTAAAGTAGTTTAACCAGATTTGTGAAAATAAACTTACATACTTACTTAACTACACTATGAACTTTTTTTCCTCAAACAAGTTCTTCAGTAACGTAGGAACCCGTGTTATTTTGGAAATGACTTTCAGTGAGATTTATCTGCCTTCAGGTCTATTGCAATTTGGACAGATGGACCTGAACACCTAAGTCAATTAGACATTTTAAAAAATATCTATGGTCATATACTTCTAATTTTCAAATATTTCATCTCCCAGACATGATACTCTCACAGTCATTACTCAGGAAAGATTTAAAACTCACTTAGAAACTACCTAATCCTAGCAAAGACACTACTTTTCATTATTGCAGCTAAGGTATTTGCAAAACACTGACTGACCAAATTGGAATGGTGTGTACTCTTATTCTTCTACATGGGGAACTGGTATTTTTTACTATTCAGCCCTTCTTTCCAAATTCCACAAGTACTACAACATTGTCTAGAGATTTGTAGAAAACCAAAGGGCTTTCAAAAGAGAATGCCTAAGCAGGTAGACACCTAGCCTCCAGTGAAATATGAGCCTAAGAATCAGACCTCCTATTTTCTGTTCTTGGTACTAGTATCAAATCAGCATTCTAGTTTATAGAGGTCTGCCTTTTATTCAGTGTGCTTCTTTGAAAAACTAATCAATAAGATCCACTTTACAAATCATAATGTCTTCAAAGGCATGTCATTCTAAGAAAGAAAGGCAGAATGCCTAGGAAGTGTGGAGTGTGGTGACGATGATGAGGATGAAAGGACATAAGGAGTGTTTGTTAGCCCAACCCGTCAGTGTTAGGTGTATGCACCATACTGTGGTTTGCAACTACATGATTATTAATCACGTAGAGAGCACAGAAGGTAACCTTTTAATCTTTTATTGTTAAAAAGCACATAAACTTCAAAAAAGGGGAGTCCAAGACCAAGTTTCTCCAGAATCTGGAATGGTAGTGCCTGTCAAGAAACAGGAATTACTTCAAAGAAATGAATGGAAGCCTCCTTCAAGAAGGCAACAGCCTATTTTTCAGGTACTGTGCATCCACATTCTCATAATATTTAATCATTTTCAGAAGGCAAATTCCTGCTCTTAGAAAAGACCCTTTAAAAGGCATCATTAAGATGTATTAAATTCTACACTAAGTCAGTAAAGACACTTAAGCACTCATGAAACCTCAGAAGAGGTGTTTTAGAAAGCCTCAGTGGGAAATACTGAATTTAGGCTGCTTCAGTATGTTCCTTTGTAACAAAGGAGTCAGACATGCTTTGCATTTACATTTGCACAGAGGCAAATAAACTGTGTGTTTGTATTTTTGCTATAGAAGCAAATACACTGATCCTCTTACCTCAAACCTTCTGAGAGCCCATTCATCATCAAAACCACTGGCACCCACTGCCCTTGTCTCAGATACTATTACAACAAACTGGGATCAAACCCTACAGCAGAAAGCCCCAGTTCTTTACAACCATTTGTGTCCCTCACTCATTTTCCACCTCCTTTCCTCAGACTGGATATCAGCTGTATGCTGTCTCCAGCCTCTTACTTGGCATCACTTCATACCTTTATGTTTGTCTTCAAAAGGATATAATACTGCCTGGGGTGCTGGTGAACACAGAGCAAAGCACATTTAGGATCTGGGAGCTCCCAGCAGTAATTGCACAATGCAGTTATGTTGGATTAACTGATGGTGGGGAATTGTGGAGTTCTCAGAACTGCAACCCTCAAGCAATCACTTATGCTACCTATGGATAATACTGGCCCTGTGCAGAATATAGGACTTAGTTTTCCTCACAGTTACATTTGTGTATATCCAATGCAAATCCAGAGATGGATTGTTAGGAAGGTTAAGTTTCCTTTCACTGTGCACTGCTGAAATCAAAGGCAGAATTTTGTCCACAGTTATTTGATCTATGAGACATGCTCTAATAGTAATGCTGGGTAAGTTCCCACATTCTTTCAGCATCCAAATGAAGCAACCAGTTCGCAGGGTTGCAAGGATACTTGCATAGTGTCATACTTTGGATGTGTTGCTTCAGGATTTGCAGAATCACGGAATGTTTGAGTTTGGAAGGGACCTGTGGAGGTCACCTTGTCCAGCACCCTGCTCAAGCAGGGTTACCTAGAGCTGATTGCCCAGGACTATGTCCAGATGAGTTTTGAATACCTCCAAGGATAGAAACTTCACAACCTTCCTGAGCAACCTGTGCTGGTGCTCAGTCACTCGCACAGAGAAAAAGTGTTTCCTGATAGTCAGAGGCAACCTCCTGTGTTTCAGGTTGTGCCTGTTGCCTCTGGTCCTGTCACTGGGCACCTCTGAAAAGAGCCTGGCTCTGTCCTCTTTGCACCCTGCCTTCAGGTATTTATGTACATTAAAGAGATCCCCCTGAGCGTTCTCTGGACCAAACGGTCCCAGCTCTCAGCCTTTCCTCATAGGAGAGATGCTTCAGTCCCTTCATAATTTTAATGGCCCTTTGTTGGACTTTCTACACTATGTCCATGTCTCTCTTGTACTGAGAAGCTCAGAACTGCACGTGGCACTCCAGGTGTGGCCACCAGTGCTGAGTAGAGGGGAAGGGTCACCTCCTTCTACCTGCTGGCAATACTTCATCTAATGCAGCCCAGGATACTATTCTTCTTTGCCACAAGGACATGTTGTTGACTCATGTTCAGCTTGTCCACCAGGACCCCCAGGTCCTTTTCTGCAAAGCTGCTTTTCAGTCAGTTGGTCCCCAGCATGTACCGGTGCAAGGGATTATTACTCCCCAGATGCAGGACTTTGCATTTCCCCTTATTGAACTTCATGAGGTCCCTGTGAGCCCATTTCTCCAGCCTGTCAAGGTCCCTCTGGATGGCAGTACAACCCTCTGGTCTTATCAGCCACTCCTCCCAGTTTGGTGTCATCAGCAAACTTGAAGAGGGTGCACTCTGCACCGTCATCCAGATTATTAATGAAGATGTTAAACAGGAGTCGACCCAGTACTGACCCCTGGGGTACACCACAAGTCACTGTCCTCTAACTAGACTTTGTACTATGATCACCACTCTGCATGCAGCATTCAGCCAGTTTTCAGTCCACTGTCTGCTAATTCAGCCCATACTTCATCAGCCTTACTGTGAGGATCTTATGGAAGACAGTGACAAAAGCTTCACTGAAGTCAAGGTAGACAATATCTTCTGCTCTCCTTTTGTCAACCAAGCCAATCATTTCATTGTAGAAGGTTACCGGCTTGGTCAAGCATGACTTCCCCTTGGTGAATCCATGCTCACTACTTCAGATACCTTCTTGTCCTTCATGTGCTTGGAAATGGTTTCCAGGATTAGTTGTTGTATCCCCTTGCTAGGTATTAAGGTGAGGCTGACCCGGTCCTCCTTCCTGCCCTTTTTGAAGAGAGGAGTACATTTGCTTTCCTCCAGTCCTCGGGCACTTCTCTCGGTCACCATGATCAATCACAGGTAATAGAGAGTGGCTTCACAATGACATCTGCCAGCTCCCTCAGTACTTATGGGTGCATCCCATAAGGGCCCATGGACTTTGTTTGTCCAGTCTGTTTATGTATTCTCTAACCTGATCCATTTCCACTAAGGGTACATCTTCCTTGCTCCAGACTTTCCCCACCCCCCGCTTGCAGGGGCCTGGACAACTGGGGAATAGCTAATGTATTTACCATCTAAGGAAGGGATACTTAGATGCTTTTTCATTTATGTAAGAAAATAAGCAAAATTAATAATTTTTTTCGTATACCATATAGTGGCTTTTAGTCTCCCACCACGGAAAAGTTTGTGAAAGTCTTACCACATTTCTTTTATATCATGCAATGGCAGCTAAGACAATCACCTCTGTCCATTATTCTTATGAGAAATGGAAAAGACAGTCTTGTCATAAACTAGAAATATGGGGATGTTTCATCACAGTAAGGACTTTGAGAAATGAAAGGCAAGCTCCCACAGGCACATAATCAAAGAGATGATGACATGAAGTAGCACAGTGCTCCCCTGAAAGCAGAAATCATTGTGTATACTGCCCAAAACTACATCCCAGATTCCCCTTACTCTCACATGTCAAAATAAGACTCTCCTGGAATTAATTCAGTGCTTTAGGCTTCAGAACAATGGAGTGGCTCTAGGACAACGACACTACAGAGTAAAAAGCCCCATGCTGATTGACTCGCACAACAATATGGGCTGCTGCTTAATGACAGGAGCTGATGGAACAGGGGAAAAGAAAAAGGCAATGGTAAGATTACATATGCCATGAGAAGTTAGGAAGTTTCTGGATTATACATGAAAGGATTTGGAAAACTTACACTAAGTATAAGTAGACAGCCTATATTACCATGCAACTCAGACTGGGGAGAAGGACAGGAAATTAATTCAAACTTGTACTGATACAAATGAGAATAGGTAAATTAACATCCTTTATTGTATTTTCAGCCACAGAGCTCCAGATTCAAGATGGCAGAAAGGCCAGAAAGTATTAGAGTACATGGCCATTATGGTCATTACTATGATAAGCTTGACAACTTGCAGAGGAAAACGAATGCACATTATGACCTTTCTCATATTAGCCAAAGAGTTGAGGAATACTATAAACTAAAAGGACAAGTTGCACCTCCACCCCCACCACCCAACTGGTAAACTTTTCTCACTCTATTTATTAATAGTGAACTGCCATGCATGTTTTGGGTTATCAGCGTTCCTGAGTACGTAACACTGGACATGGCTCATTCAGTATAATTCCTTCTCTGCTTAGTCTTTGATAAATTTTTTTTTTGCACAAGTTCATTGCACAATGTAGCTCCAGCTCCTGTCTATCCAGAAATTTGTCCTGATGTTTGACATGTCTGTCAAAATGTCTCCCAAATCTCAGCGTTTTATTGGGTGAGAAGTAAAACACAGGCTTTTTGTAGGCTTTCTGATTGTATCAAGGATAAACACTGTCCTTCTTTCGCATCAGGATCAGAACGATATAAAGACCAAAAGCATTTCTCCACTTCAGGGAACAGAGTGAGAGACAGGCCATGAAAATGTTTTTTTTTCTTGCTGCAGAGTTTATGTTTTGGCTTAAGGTATAAATACCCTTTCTCCAGCAGTTTGTTTACTTCAAAGGCTTTCTCTTACAAAGCAGAGGTACAACCTTTTTATTACTTTAGAGATTGCCTGTCCATTTCACGATTGGCCATTTTAGGTGTGGATGAGCTTTGAAAACCTTGAGAAAGGAAGGTAAGGAATTTTTAATACTGCCTACTTCCGGATCCTTTCTTTAAGGTTGACTGAATCATTAATTTTCATTCAATGACAACAGTATTTAGAATGTTTCAGTTAGGATTTAGAACATCTTGTCTGAGCTGAGTTTCTAGTGCCTTATTTAAGGACAAAGTCAATTCAGTTTGACTTCGTGGGGCACAAGTGGATTCTGAAGGTAGGAAATTAAATAACTAGAAATCAGGGAGCTTACAAGTGACTGCTAGTTATTTTATACCAAAAAAAGAGATAAATGTATAGAAACCACAAAACTACACAAATAAAAATTAGTCTTATAGAATTAGGCACAGAGGAGAAAGGAAATAGAAAAGTTGTTGAATATATAACCTCCCTTCTGACCATTTTCACTTGTTTTGTAGATCAGGAAAAACAACTTTATTTTCATTAACACTTTCATGTACCATTTATCAAATAAAAAGTGGAAAAGGACTTTGCTGCACTCTTCAGAGGCTAATGTAACTGAAGTAATAGGAAGGGGAATGCCTGAAGTGGATATGATTTCTTTTTGTTATTTTACTATTGTTCCATATTTATAAATATTTTATCCATATTTATATATTTCTGTAATACAAAGAGAGCTCTGTTTGTCATATGTGATAGAAATCATAGACAATTATTTGTGCAGAAGATAGCAGAATCTGTGAAATACAATGTAGTATATGAACGTCACTTTCTTCTCTCAGGCCTGCAGAATATCTTCAAAGGTGCTTTGAAGCCCAACAGTACAAAATTAAAGTGGAAAAACAGCTGGTAAGTAAATACTGAATTATAGAATAAAATATGTAAAAGAAACTGAATGAAAATCCAAAAGATGATCTGATGTCTTTCTAAGAGCAAACTGTAACACCGACAGGTAGAAATTTCTGATCTAGCAAATTCATTATCTGCTCTGCAATGCTCATCTTGAGGTTTTATTTTCTAATACAAAACTATAGCAGTGTAAAATTCTACTATAACTTTTTCCTCAAAAAATATACACTTGCCTTACTGCACTCTTCAGCGGAACAGGGAGAATGAATTGAGTGAGCACTGAAGGAAAGGATTCTAAATGAAAATTCCTTTGCTCTGTATTTGTACATCCGTAGGGACTACGACCATCCTCTGCTGACCCATATCATGACCAAATACAGCAGCAGAAAATAAAGGAAGAGCATCTCAAAAATCAGCAGCAGGACATATCTAGAAAGAATGAAATGAAAGAACAGGTAAATGAAATATCTTCCTCAGCTGCTTAAAGCTGTCTTCTTACACTCCTTGACAATAGTATTCTTTCCGTAAGAATTGATTCTTTTCCACCTGACCACTAGGAAAATAGAAGCTGTTTTCATCTGGTTCCATCTTACATAAACTGTTGAAGACTTGCACAAAAGCTTACGTCCATAATAATTTCATAAACCATGGCCTTGATTTTGATTTCACTTCTACTGAGGTTAGAGGAGTTATATCACTGAACAAACTAATGTTGAAGGACAATAGATCCTCACATTTACAAATCAGAGAAAATAGTCATACGTGCATTATTCACGTTTGTATAGTCATTCTTCATAAGTCCTACTATGACATTTAGAATGTGATATAATAGTACATGATGCATACTACTTCCCTGGTATGTTACAACTTTTGGAGATTATTTTATACAGAAACAATATACTTTTCTGGTTTTTCTTTTGAGTGACAGAGAAAATAAACTGGTACTTCTTTCTTACCTGAACACATGTAAATACATCCAATCTTTCTATGTTTGGTTTATTAAAAAATTCCAGAACAGACATGGCTATATTAACTTTTCCATAATGGTCAGACTTTGGAATAAGAACATAGTCATCATGTACACATTGTTCAGAGACTGTTGCTGTTCAGTTCCTCGAAGTCTGTACTAAATATGCCAAAAAATGAAATTTTACATATTTGTCCATTTGTCTCTTGGAATGAGTTCTCATATAAATAGTAACAGAGATGTTCTAAACACAAAAATTATCTTTTGGACAAATTTGAAGTTTTTGCTTCAAAGCATAAGAATGTTGACACTTCTCCAGGAAAAGGTTACCAGGTTTTGCTTTGTTTTGGGGAGCAAGTTGCCATACAATAAGTATTACATAATTTTTTTTGTCCTCCTAATTTCCAGTCCTCTCTTTTTGGATTGCAACCTTAGCATTATTACTCAGACAGACCTTAGGTTATTCTTGGAATTAGCTGTTTTATATATAATTATATGGAAAATCTAGCATGAAACAGTCTGGAAAACTTCAGAAAGCTTAAAGTCTGGAAGAGTTATATCTCCAAAATGCCCTGTAATAGGAAGCATCAAGCATTCTTTAAAATTGGCAGTAAAGGACACTGATCCCTTTTTCTCATATGTACACAGTTTGATATCAATAGAATACTTTGTTTAGCTTATTTCTGTATGTATTTCTAATACATACATATTCTTACTGTTCTTTAATAGGAGTACCTGAAACAATTGCAGAAAATTCGGGAAGAATACCACAGCAATATAAAAGAATTCAGATTCAGAGCAGGAGTGCTCCAGGTAACAAAGCTCCAACATACAGAGAGTTATATTTCCTTTTTCTTTTTTAAGCTAGTACACTTAATTAGAAATTGCAATGAAATTTTATGAAAATGTTCCCTAGGAGAATCAAAAAATACAAGATAAAACCTATCTTGTGAGGCAAGGGAAAGCTGAGGATCAATCTGAAACCAAGGATACAGCTGGAACAAGAGAGGAATCACTTCAGGTATCAGTACCATCTGCTAGTCTAAACAGAACTTTTAATGCAAGTCCTGCATGGTCTTTGATTAACTCTCTGTGAGAAATCTGAAAAACAGTAACGCTTAAATCTCACCTGATGCTTGCACCGTACATGAAAGTCTCCTTAGGTTCCCTTCATGAATAGGCTGGAAAGTTTCTTTGGCTGTGTCCTGACTTGTTTAGGTAATTCTTTTTCATCTGTAAATGTTAGGATATACTTTTACTTTTTGTGCTATGTTTCTTTTCCTTGCTTTCTGAGTGAAGTAAGAAGCAGCCACTCACGGTGCAAATCTTCATGAGAATTCTGTGCAGAAGATATAGCAATTCACGAGAGCCCAGATTAGCACTGTGTGGAAAGTGAGAATCTAGTTTTCTGTGGAGTCCTTGCTTAAACAAAAATTTGGGAAAAGTGGGAGGAAGAGGTAGAGCCGAAGCTTTCCATCTACAGGACTCCTTCACTTCTTTCTCATCAAATACTATCAAAGCAGCTACTGGAATGGAGTTTCAGAATTGTTCCACTTCTACTTTGCAATATTGGCATCGTGAACACCAGATGAGGTTTTTGGAGCACATGGAATTCTGCAGCAAAAAGTCCACTTTTCTTCTAGTGCAATGAATGAAAGCCTCAATTTACGAAAATTAATCTCTAATTAATCTTTGCAAATTCCCGGTCTGTTCCGAAGGGAAAACAGCCCTGATCTAGCAACTAAGATTACTCAGTCAAGATTTGCCTTGTATGGTGTAGGACTTCCCGCGCTGTTCAGTAGCAAGGGGCAGACTTCCACATAAACTGGTCACAGATATTGCTACCCTGTTGCAGCTGGAACTTGGTCCAAACCTGCCAATATTAGTAGGATTCTCTTCAGTGATTTTCACAGATCCTGGATCGGGCTTTTAGTAAAATGAATTCACACATTACTTGATGGGATGAAGTAGGCTGTAGACAGCCAGAGCCATGATAGGACAGAAATTATATTCCCAGTGAATTAATGGGAAATGCATGATAACAAAAAAGAAACACTAGATTTTGCACCTGCTTGATGTCACCTTAGTTCATGCGCGCTTCATGTACTGGAGAAACCGCACAGATATTTTAAAAAAGTAAAACCTGTGAATTGTAGTTTCACCTGAGGTTGAGCATGTGCCCTAATTGCAGCACATCACTGAAGGAGCTGCGTACAATTATTTACTTTGCTTTTATCTGACAGGTTCTAATATAGGACACAGGAATATGAAAAGAGGTAATTAAATAATTTTTAGGTGTTACCAGAAAACAAGATACTATAAAACATGGCTATACTTTCTACAGGCTTATGTTTCCGTTATAATCTTGATTTTCATCACTCACAAAGTTTTCCAGAATGAAATCAGCCTGAGTCGTCTTGCATATCATCATAAAAAATAAAATATGTATTATTTATTTATTGACACAGTACTGTATCCTCCAAACATAGTTTTTGAGCAGAGGTTTGCACTGTATGCAAGGTTTCCTATTTTTCTTTTTGCCAGATAAGCCAGAATTATAATGTCTTTTAGTATTAAAGTCTAAATATGGCAATGAATGGAATATTCTTACAGGTATATATACAAGGAAATCAGTGACTACATTTACTGCTTAAACAAGTCTTTTTTTACAGGTTACACACATATTCTGGTTCCAAAGAGTATATTTTAAAGTTGTTTTTTTTTTTCTCCTTCCAGAATATGGAAGAAAACTTTAAACAAGTCAGACTCCAGGATAGGCAAGACAAAAAAATATTAGAAAAGCAACATAACACAAAGGTATCCATCCTCATTGTTGTATTTTTTTCTATTTTCTTCTTACATCTGTACATTTCAAATGACTGTGTTATCACAGTAGCTCTGGAAATCAAGTTATCTGAGAGACAGTTAAGAGTGCTGGGCTACTGTTTGTTGAAAGTTTTTGTGAGAACATAGAATCACTAAGAAAATAAATGAGCTTTTCTGATCATTTGAAGGAGACTCCCTTTAGATATTCCCAGATAGTAATCAATCTCTACCTACTCATCTCACTATCAAATTGCATTAGTAGTATATGAGAACTCATGTTTACTCGAAGTCTAAGTGAAGTCAAGTCAGGCTGCTAATTCTTCAACATTTTGTTATAAAATGTTATTCTCTGTAGTGCTTTTTAAATTGTAGAAGGAGATGGGAATTGAATGGAAATGCCCATAAAATATCAAGGAGGTTTCTGACCATAAGATCATTGTGAAATGGACTAAAGGTCTTCTGTGAAATATTGCACAGAAGTAGTACAGTATTCAAATTTTAATACTGGTTGAGAACCAGCTGTAAGAATCAACTCTGTGTATTGCAAGGATTTGAATTAAATGATTATCAAAGACATCTTTCCTTAAAATCAAAAGTGGATGCAATCATTTGAAAACATCCACAAACAATATTTAGAGAATTCTATTTTTGTCCTATTTGTTCAACCTTGATCTTGTTAAATAGAAGAAAAATATTGTTAAATAAAAGTTATTTTCAATAGAAGAATAATTTTCAAGTTTGTAGTTCCATATAAACTGTGTATATTTAATTAAATTCTTATATTTAATAAAATAAAGTAACAAAGTGTGTGAATTTTCTTTAGGGAGGAGTAAAGTTTGAAATTAATTTAGATGTATGTGTTCCTGAGGAAGACAGCATTCAAGAAGCAGAGGTACATTGTAGTTATGTTCAAAGCACTTACATGAGTAATCTGAAACCATGACAGTAGCTTTGTGATCTAAGGTTTGTTTCCATCACCATCATCCTCTACCTCTGTTATAATGGAGCTTCCTATTGAGGATTTGTTGACATATTGCATATATCTGACCTTCTTCAAGAGGATAATGGATTAGAAGAAAATTGGATGAAATCTGGGTCAATGTTTCACATAGTAAAAGATGAAAGAGCACAGATATTTAAATTTTGTAAATCGGGCTTGAGGGGAAGAACTCATCTCACAATTGAGTTAGTCTGCAAATGCCAAATTTGATTTATAAATTGTTTTAGTACATTTCTGTTTCTTTTCACTAGTATTGTATCACAAAGCAAGAATAATATGATGAACTAGCTCTTATTTAGAAAAAGCGGAAGTGAGACTACAGATAACATTACGTGATTTCATTTATTAAAATGACATTGTGGCTGATCAGGTAATAGCTACCTATTAAGATTTTTATTAGTATATTAGAATTTTAAAAAATATTTGTAACAGCAACATCAAAAATATAATTTCTTTCTAGTATATATATTCTTAATTTATAAAGCACTATTTTGTCATTCTGTTGTTTCACATCTCTGCAGAGCCCCATGCAGCCCCCTGATACACAATGTCACTTTGTTCTGCTGCTTCACTTTTTGTTACATGATTTTCCTGTGCATACATGAGAACAGCTGGCAAAGACAGTAAAAAGATTATTGTCCCGTATGTGTTTTCTCTTTTCCAGAGTAACCTATTGTTTTTTCAGGTACTAGGTAAACTCAGTGAGACATTAACTTTTGTGGATGGTGAGAATCTTAAGGAGAAACTGGTGGAAGCTTCTGAAGATCATATGGACAGAGCTTTGGAAGAACTATCGGGATACCCAACAGGTATTTCTTGGGCAAATGCAATGCTGAGTATTAATTCTGAAAATTACATAGTTGTTAGGTAAATCCAGTAACTCCAGGCTACAGCAAGTTTATCTATCTGATGAGCTCTCTCTTTGTATCACATAATATTATAATCTCATTGAAATCTACTTTCAAAAAATGAAATAACTTTGCCTTCTCTTCTTCTTCCCTGTAGAGTCTGATGACATGGATGATGATACAAAAAAACCCAGAAAACATTGGCAAGCTGGAGCCCCTCAGACACTACTGAATTTTTTAGCTGACGCTACTGTCACATCTGTATGTCCAACTATGGCTGAAAATGAACTTGGTAAGAAAGTTTTGTTTTTCAGTGAAAGTAGGGAGCTGCTAAAATTCAGCCAGACCACTTACAGACCTTTGTCAAAACCATTCTATACCAGAACGATCACATGATCTGACAGGCTTTTAATTGCAAGACATTATAGTAACTAAGGTTATTGTATGTGTTAAACCATAGAATGCAGTCATCGTTTTCCCCTCTGTCTAATGCTGCAATCATGTTGTGCTGCTCATACATATTAAGAGGGCTGCATTTTATGAAGCACTCTGTGGCCTGAGTAACAAAGGCTAACCATGACAGTCTATGCAACTAATCAACACCACTTTCTTGGGCCTCGAGTTGATGACACACTATGGCAGTCAGTTGCCAACGCCACCCTCGAGTGTGGCAGAGTTCTGGTTTTCTGCTCCACACACCAGTGCGGCTACACAGTCACAAGTGCACGCTCACACAGGGGGGGCTGTGGTGATGCTCCATTTCAAAAGAGGCAAGTTGCTAGGTTCCTTACAGTACCAGCGCATATATTCCCAGGCAGCCAGGCTTCTCCAGTGACTGTTGCTGCAAACAAGGAGCTCTTCCAGCATGCTCCCAACACCCCAGATGATAGATACACAGAAATAACCTGAAGAGACAGTGAAGACAAGGCAGTCTTGTTGATCTACCACTTCTTGTTCATTCTGCCTTAGATGAAAGAGCATAGGGTGCAAGAGGAGAAACAGGAACTTCTCTGAAGCTTTTTCAGCCCCAAGAAGCCAAGCAAGGACTGCTCAAATGAAGCTGCACCTGACTGTTCCAGGCCTAATAAGCAGTTACTTGAGCATTAAAACTGGTTTTAAAAATTTTCAGTGACAAATAGCCCAAACTATTTTTTCGCTACAGTATCAATCAGGTTAAATAATTATAAAAAATTCAGGAGTATTCCACAAAGGAAAAAAAACCAAACAGGTTCCAGCATTACACAAAAGGAAGAAATCAGTGTCAAGACTAGAAAGTCTGAATCTGACAAAAGACAGTGCCAAGCCACAGTCATGCTTTAGTGACTGGAGAACTTTCCTGTTCTTCAGCTGACCTCACTATTCTGCCTGTAGACATCCCAAAAAACAGGAAGCAGTGGAAACAAACACCACCAGGGACACTCCTGAACGTCTTAGCAAAAGCAGAGCTGTCTAATGACTCCTTCAGTGGGCTTGAAGAGGAGATAGGTAGGATGTTTTCTACTGTAAATTCTTCAAGTTTTTCTTTAGTGTATTATTTCTTTTACCATTGGCAGAGGATCTGTGATAAGAACCAACATTTTGAAGAAGTTGGCAAACTAGAAAAAACATGGGCAGCCTGCCCCAGCAGCCACTGCTCTGTCCTGTAGCAGTGAAAGGCCTCTTTCAGGACATTTCTGTTTTCAATAGCAGGGAAAAGGGCAAGCCCTACTTACCAGCTATTACTTCCTGTATAATTCTTTCATTTGCTTGGGTAGGCTAAGGTAAGCTACTACTGCCAGCAAGTTGTCAGATACCACAAACCTGGATCTAACCCCTGCAACTCTTGAGGTTGAAGAACCCTGTAAAAAACTTTTATGCAAATATATTTCTATAAAACAGCTGTAAATTGTAGTACATGATGGCCTAAACTACAGTGGTGACTTTACAACATGGTCTGTGCTGATACAGCGGACACTGAAATTGATTCGAACTTACACTGCAGCACACTTTCCTAAAGTAACAGACTTTTAAAAATGACATTTACTTTGCATCAAAGTTGTTAGCTAAAAAGCCAGAGTATTTTCCCTAGAAAGACACTGTGGTGTTTTTTTGCAGTTGCCAATCTACTAAATGTATAATTGGATGACAGGCCGCCTAAGCCAGCTAAATTGTACATGCCAAGTTTTAACAATTTTAATGGATCGTGAGAAGCATCTTTCATTTGCAGCTGTGCAGTCAGCACTCTCCTGCTAAATATGCCTCACATACTTGTTTTCTCATAGCATAACATGCTCTTTTAAAACAGCCCCATTCTGAAGGCTAAACCAGCTAAATGTACCAGCTAATTTTTCCTCCTAAGACTAGCTTTATAGCTTACACATAAAAAAAAGAAAATTCAAACCACTTTGCAGTAATGTCAGCACTTCATAAGGCCAGAGCAAGAATAAGTCACACAGGTACTCTAACTGCTGTTGCTTTTATTGGTTACATTTTTTAAAACACGGCACTGTCAATACCTGGTTCTGCCCTGCTGCTCAAGCTGACATTGTGGAGTACAGTGTTACCCAAACTGACAAGATTTCTGTTGGATCACATGCAGAATTTAGTCTTTATACTAAAACAACAACTCTTAGCATTGTTCTCCCACCTTCAGGTTTGGGTTCCCCTTCAGTCTTTGAAAGTGAGCATTTTTAGGGAACCATAGCTACATCTAAGCAGTAATTTTCAGTCTTTCCTAAACAGTAATCCCCTAAATTTTCCACTGAAAATGCAGACCCCTGTATCGGGAGCTTAAACCGACTAACATCAGATCACCTTTTTTACCTACGTTTTATAGTCCTTTGGTTATGGCCTGCAAACACAGCAGGTTCCACTGCGCAAGTTACAAACCACTGACTAAAACATATGATCAAGAATAACAGAAACATGGTAGTTACATTGTTGTAATTTGCACAACAAAAAAAATCAAGCATTTACTTATTTGCTATTACTTTACATACATTTGTATAGTTAGCTAACATACATACAAGTAAACGTCTCTTTTCCTTTCAAGTAGGGAGATTAACTACATTGCTTCCAAAAGAAAACAAGGAAGAGAATTCAGAAACATGCTCTGCTGTTGCTGTTGCTGAAGGCAGACTTGAGCCAAGATCAGATGATGAAGACACGTAAGTCAAGCACCTAAGAAGACAAATCCACACAACTGAACAGTTCTCATGAAATGACAGGTTGCATTGCCTAAAGCTTTTCTTCTTTTAAATTCATAAATGAAGAAAACTTACTTGTTCTACAGACCTTGCTAATTTAACCTTTAATTCTGTAACTTAATATGTCACATACCAACGCTGTCATTAAAAATGTTATGCAGAAGTATTAATATGGCTTTGCAGGTCCTGTTCCCTTACCTTATCAATACAGGTAAACAATCTCACAGAGAAAGAAGAAACAGTTCACATTATGTGTGTTGCTTGTATATTCTTGACAAAGTGTTTAAAAAAAACCCTCAAGGACCTTGAAAGGAGAATGGCTTGTAACAAAGATATATTTAATTAACATAATTATCTTGTTTTACTTTACAGAAATTTTGAAGATTCTGAAGATGAACTCAGACATGAGCTGGAGAAATCTCTGGAAAAAGTGGCCACTTCTCCAGCAGAGAGAATCATGGAGTCTCCCATCCTTTCAATAAATAAAGGTCAAACAGATGAAGAAAAGATGAGTTTACCTTGCAAACTACTTGGAAAATCTGATGATGATTTAGAAAATAACCATGGGCCATTTAATGTTGACACACATAATGAAAAAGGCAAGCAGGAGCTAAGAGCTACCTAGAACACCAGCACAGTTACTGTTTCAAAATTTTAACTTGCTTGCAGTTTCAGCCACATCAGTAACAAAATTTACAGATAGCTGACATTAAATGCCAAGTAAATGAACTGCTTTTCAACAGTGCTAAACTGTCAATTAAAAGTAATAGAAGATTGTTATTATTTTGTTTAAAAGAAAAAAAAGTCAGGCTACTTTTCATGTGTCTATATGTTGAGAAATCCTCATCCAGACTGAAATGCACTTTCATCTTTGTTATTCTAAACTACCTGGGACATCTCTGACAACACTTCCTTGAGCAGATTTCTGATGGCATACCCTTTTTAACCATTGCTGTATTGTGTAAGAAAGTCTCCTAGTCAGTATATTGTATTTCCCTAGCTCAATCAACTCCTTGTTTTAAGGAGCTCTTCGAGTTTCTGTAATCTCTGTGTACTGCCAATACAGCTTTGTAATCCACAGCTTCATTTACACAATACTGACCCTACATGGTTATCACCACCTGCTCAGCAGTTTTGTATAGTAGCAGTAAAAGGGTTTATTAGCACCTAAGAATTGTGCTTTCCCCCATTCCTAATAAAACATGGAACAGTCAGTCCTTCCATCTTATTTCACATATAAAATTTCATATAATCCAGGTGAAGCTTAAATAGAGGGAAAACCACATTCTAAAGTCTGATTTCAGTAGCTTTTCACACTTCTCTTCCTTTGCTAAAATACAAAATACTGCTTTGATGGCTCAAAAAAGGACTTAGATGTTTTTCCAATTTTGATATAAAAGCAGATGTCCAATTTTTTAACATTTATGTTCACCGAGTTCTCAGTTTTATAACAGCTAGTAGTTCAGGGCTTTAATGTTCATGATTGTATAGCATTTAATTATGCCCTCTAATCTAGACCCTTCTATTCCCTAGGAACAGAAAACCTTTCAATAGAGCATGGTTGGAAAAATACCATTAAGTTGTCATACTGTGAAAGGGAATGAGGAAGTAGCTAATATAAAAATCACAGAGAGGTACAATTACTACACTTATTAAAAAGCAAGCTAGCCAAACCACCACATGATTAACCTAAAGGAATCAGTGTAGGTAATGAAATCTCCAGAACCATAATTAAAATCTCACATAATAGAGTTTTGCCACACAATGGGGGACAGCAAATTAAAAACGTGCTACAGATTCTGGAAAAAAAATCCTCTGGATACAAAAGCTATCAAACAGAAGTGTTGACTTTAAAAAGTGCGACTGTGGGTGAAGCCATGAAATGGATGGAGACTGAAAGGAAGGTATTCAATGAATAAAACATCTTCCAGATGCAGTTGTTACCAAGGAAATACAATGGTTCTGTGAATCCAGAGGGTTTTGCACTGCACCGTACTGTCATGTGGTCCACACAGAACACTTTCAGGAGCATTTATTTGTCAGTTAAAAATTCTCAATTACATAAAGCAGATACACTGACAGAAAGAAAAAGAATCTTTATTGCAATGGGACCAAAGGATCATAGATTACATATATTTACAGGTGACACATAGTCAAATATAAAAAGTTAATTTTATTCATATACATTTTTATTAATATACATTTATTTAAATAATGGCTCCACAGATAACAGGAATGTCTCTTCAAAATGCTGGTCAGAAAACCTTTGCACGGAATGACGAGCGTTTTCTCTGACCTCTAACCTTTTTTCAGGAGACAAAGAGAGAATATAAGCCATTGTCTCAGCGTAACTGTCCTCGTTCTCTGCTAGAAAGCCTGTGATATGTCCTTCATAGGGTACCACAATATCTAATTTGGGGCCGCCAGAATTGTGAGCCAGGATAACTGTGCCAGCTGCCATACATTCAACTATTCCTGTAAAAGACAGAAAACATGCTGATATGAATGTGTACATCGTGTACTTT
This sequence comes from Phaethon lepturus, assembly GCF_000687285.1. Taxonomy (NCBI): domain Eukaryota; kingdom Metazoa; phylum Chordata; class Aves; order Phaethontiformes; family Phaethontidae; genus Phaethon; species Phaethon lepturus. The sequence continues at coordinate 4,783 of NW_010512442.1, read as the reverse complement.
GGCTTTCTATAAGGCACTGGAAAGTTAAAACCGCAGTAAAATTCACCCAGAGTTGTAAGTTCCTGTAGACTGCTGTTCTAGGTCAGTTTGAAAAAAGCAGAGTAAATGGTCTCATAAGACAAACAAATTTAAGTTTTTCAGTCCTAAGGACTGAAATGATAGTTTCTCTTAAACACATAAAATTGAAATTAGAAATCGGGTATAATTGGTTAAGTTGTGGTTCTTGTAACATATTCGATTTACCTGAGATAGATTATATTAGCAGTATATATTGTGAAAAAAAGCCAGATATTAAAACAAATATAAACATGGAAGGTAGCTCTGTGACAGAATACTGCATAGTTCTGTGCTGCTCTGTAACAGAACACTGCAACACTGGTTTTATGGTATGGTGGCAGCTGCAAAAAATAATTAAAAATTAGAGCTGAACATAACTCTATTCATTCTCTCATTCACACTGAAGATTTTTAACACTTGGAAAGACATGGAGGGAAAAGTTGACTATGCACGTTTCAATCAGATGATATTCAGAAGTTCAGTATTTTGCAGATTAACAAATCTTTATAGCTTTTGACAGCTCAGCAAGACAAACTCGTAAAAATTGTTATCGCTACATCCGTGTATGTGATGGAAGAAGTTTTAATGAAACAGGAATCTGACAGTAAGCTTGCCTCAGCCAAAAGCAGTGGGATGGGAATAGCATATAATGTATACATCAGCTTCAGTTCTCCTCCATGATTCCAGAACAGACCTCGGAAATCACTTTAATTGACTATTCTCAGTTCTGATTTTTTAAAAGTTCCCCTAGGTCAAAAATCACCAAAGTTTAGGAACATGTTTTTTACAGGTAGAAAGCCATTAGAGATGAAGGTGAAATAATGCTGAAATTCAAAATCAGTGTGATTGTAGCACTTTTTTTTTTTTAAATTTACTTCATTAAATTGTTTTGTGGGAAAAAAATATGAGAAACCATTATTTTCATTTTGTGGCAGTTGCTTCTGGGAGACACTTCAGAGTACATTTCTTTTGTACAAAGTTCCTACAGACTATAAACTACTACTCCTGATACTTACTTAACCTGTATTCTAATAAAGCCTGATGACATTAACTGCAGTTTAGCCACATTACAGCCAAGTATGGCATCCATCTGCTTGGCTGCTAACTTACCCTGTGTTAGATTTATGGCAGATGGACAATCCTATATTCCCTTTCAAGGTCAGGACTCAACTAATCCAAATAAACTGAGCCCAATACTTTAATTCTGTATGACAGCACCCTGTAAACCAGGTCGCAGCTCCTCTTCAGCATTCTGCTCCATGCTACAGCAACTGAATTAAGGACTTGATTTAATTGCCTCGGCACACAATGAGATAACCAAGGGTAGCTGGTGGCATCTACATGGGGGTAGTTGGGGCCATCTGCATGGGCTACTGTTAAAAATAAGAGACATAATCTATGGGAGAGTCAAACCCCTGAAACAGCATATACCAGACATTTCAAATGGCAGTTGAGGCAGCTGAAACATGCTCAGAACCTCTACACATGGATGTCCACACATGACCTGTGTCTAAGCTCCTGAGCTGTGTCCCCAGCTGGGGCAAATGGGAAAAACTGAGGAAAGATACTGACCGATCCCAAAGTGCTCGTTCCACATTGTATGCAGGCCAATGGTGGCCTCGGCCAGATGTCTCTTTAGCTCCTCAAAGGAAATGTTTATTCTGAACTTCACGTTGTTACTAACTCCCAGGTCTTCACAAAGACGTTTAAGGTTATTTACACGCTCTTCATCTTGCCAGTTACGACAGCCTCCAATTAAGATAAGCTTCAGTGATGGCTGTTGCCCCAGTTTCTTCCCATTCAGCAACTTAGCAAAGGCTCTGATTTGCAAACGATGATCTTTTTCAGGCCTGAACTGGCTGACGGAAACAATGGAATATTCAGTGGTGCTCTTTTCCTCTTCCAGTGGAATATCCAGGAAGGCCTGAACATCGCATGGTGGATACACAATGCTAGTGCAAGCCTCAGCTCTCCAGAGGGAAAGGATGTGATTTAGCGTCCAAGAAGAATTAACCATAATCACATCACTGCAGGAACCAACCAATCCGTACATGAAAGCAAAGAAGTAGTAGTAGACAAGTTTAAATTTGCTGAAAAGAGGATTGTTTGTAATGAAGGCTGCGTTGTTAAACCTGGTATCCTGATTCCTAATGACAGAAAGCATATCGGTGCTGATTGTGGGATAATGGACATAGCATCCAACGCGACAACCTCCTAAGTATTTAAAGAGGGGAAGCGTGAAGGCATAACCCATTGAGTCAATATAAATATCAGGAACACACTTTAGAAGAGCTTCCCAGCCAAGAAACACCGATCCTAAACTTTGTCCCAGCAAAGTGAAGTGAGGGTAAAGAGAAGCTTCCACAAGGTAGCGTTTTTCTAGAAACACAAACTTCACAGGATGAGTTAATTTAATACTGAATCTTCTGAAAGCACCTTCTACTATTTCTTCTCCACTGGCATCTCTATCACCAGTGTAAACAACACACGTTATATTTCTGTACCTGCAAGAGTAAACAAAAAGAATTTCATACATTCTTCTCTTCCAATTTTGTAACATGAAACTAAAATATTATCCACTCAAAATTACTCAAAAAGTATGTGAGAATAAATGTCTGGCCTAATTCTGAAATGATTTTAACTAAAGTATACTTTTCCTTATACTTCCACAGTTTTTTCTGATCTGCAGAAAAACATATGGCTGAGGACTTGGGGAATATTTTTTTTGAGTAAAACATGGAAGGAGCTCAGTATTATTCTACAGACTTAAGAATGCCTTGCCCTACATTAGGAGATATCTGTCTAGTGCATAGCATGAGTAAAATGCAAAAGACTCTGCAAGCCGGTGGATGTGCCAGTGTTAAATCTACTTTAGATATTAATCTGTTTTGCCTCCTGCACCAAGAGGCAAGTATTAAGATTATCCATTATCTACTGATGAGTTATGCCTATACAAAGGTCCATACCAGTAGTGGAAAACTGATGAAGGAGGATGGGTTCTCCCGAAGAGAGAAAGAAAAAGTGAGAGATGCCACAGCACAAAAGATCAAAATCTGGGTAAAGGTATGAAGTGGAATGGTGCAACCAGGTCAAACTCAGATGTAAAAAAAAAATGGATAAGACCAGCTGATTAACAATACCTATTTAACTATGTAAAATGCCAAAATGTGCATAAATAAGACCATCAGTAGCTGAGAATGAAATACAGTATTCGATAAACATATATGCTTACTTTTTCTGGAGTGTTCTTATGGCACACCACAAGACTCTCTCCCCTCCACCACCTGCATTGCAATATGGGTGAAAAAATGCAACCAGCAACGGCCGCTTCCCATCTCTTCCTGCCGAAGTCAACTGTTTTTTCCTTTGTTGTATCCAAAGCCGTATTCCCCATAGCAGTACCACCAAGCAGACACACAAAATTCCACTTAGAAATAATGCAGGGATTAACAATGAGCACAGCAATCTGAAACAAGCCGGAAATTTTAAAATATGAAATTGCTTTAAACAAATCCTATGTATAAAATTGAGAGAGAAGGGCTTATGGGTAGAGCTACAGGGAGTTCAAAAATTTATTGAGGAGTTCTAATCTCAGAAATCATCAGTATCTATGTAACTTTTCAACAATTACGGGGGAAAAAAAATCACTATTCCACATTGTTTAGCCAAAGATTTTTTTTCCTACTGTTACCTTGCAATCATTTATTATTGTTTATTCATGCCATATATCTATATCTACCTCCATGTACTGTATACACTATAAAGGTTGCATGCCCTCAGCTATCTGGCAAAACACCACTAGTGAAGTGGTTTCTAAATTCATTTTTAAAGAGTTTTCTTCAGTCCAAGCTCCTGTTTGGCCTGCCTTACTGTGAACTGCTTTGATGCTCAGCTACTCACACAGTCTGCAGTGCGTGACCCAGAACCTGCATTTTCCCTTCCCCGAGACATGAAGAGCTATGTCGATTGCCCAGAAAAGCACCTCGCGGCTTCTCTAAAGAGAGAGACCCGTTTCCTCAAGTCGCTGAAGCACTCCCCGACAGGGGCATTCCCTTTGCTCACCGCCGCCTCCCTGCACAGCTCTCCCGACCCAGGAACGGGAATTTTCTCACAGGAGACTCTTCTTGGCCTACAGAGCTTCACAGGCGCCAGAGCCTGGATTCTGATGCTGTGCTACGCGTTGTAAGCAACATCATTTACTCGACATTACAGGGATTGCCCACAGCGAGTCACGCGTCACGACTGACGCGGCAAGTAAGAAAACACTTTCATTTTCGGGATGAAAAAGTACATTATCCCATCCGAGGCCGGCGGCAGAGCGAGGAGGAACCCG
>NW_010512442.1:0-204 GCF_000687285.1 Phaethon lepturus | reverse complement strand
CCCATTCCCTGCTCAGCCCACACAGCCCCACCCCTCCCGCCACCATCTTGGGCAAACGCCGCGACGCCTTTCCGCCGGAAGAGGTGGCTCCTGGTTAGGCGGGGGCGGGACCAACCGGGTACTGGTTCTCTCTCATTGGTTCCCGATGGAGATAGGCGGAGGGGAGGAGAAAGGGGCGGGGCTGGGAGCTGCGCGGCACTGCCG
>NW_010512441.1:175083-182569 GCF_000687285.1 Phaethon lepturus | reverse complement strand
GGTGAGGGCCCCGTGTGTTTGCACAGGTGCTAGCGAGCAGCCGTGGGCGCTGGTACACGCCACGGCAAGCGCCATGGGAGCCTGCTACGAGGATGTGTGAAGGCACAGCATCTCCTAGGAGCGGCGTGACGCAAGCCCCAGCCTCTGCTTAGTAACAGCGTAAGAGTTTGAGTCCTACGTCTCACTACGAATTAAAACAGCCGAGGTTGGGCAGGGCCTGACCGTTCAGCGGGAGTTTAGGCACTGGAGCAAGTGCACATCTCACAGGAGGCTGACTTTTTTTTTTTATAGTGTGACTCCAGCAGACACACGCACAGGCAGAGCAACGTAAGGCCTCCTGGCTCACACCGAGGGGCGATTCAAAAGCGTGGCTGCACAGCCGGTATGCCTTTGCTGCGGCAGCAGCAGAACCTGCCCCTCCAAGACAAAGAGTAAAGCAACGCTGAGGGAGGAATGTGTACGCCGATTTACAGGCTCACTTTTTCTAAAAATGGCTAAAGCTTCCTCTTTTTTTCCTCCCTCCCTCCTCTCATGCCGCAGCTCCGTAGCCCAACAAGTGGCCGTGACCTCAGAGAAGGAGACTGCTCTAAACCCATGTCTATAAATTATCTCAAATGAGAATAAAAACTATTTTTCATTTCCATTTAAATGCATAAATCGTGCAAAGCAGGGAGCTCCACAAACACTGTTGCAAGAGTGATGACTCATGCCCACCACATGTACGTTATTTACTGTTTGTGGATGGAGCTATGTTTAAATTAGGTTGCTTGATAACATAATCTGGATGTTCTAAACAGCTTCCCTATAATTATGATCTGGAGGAAGTAAAACATCATTTCTTAACCCTAGTCTCTCTCCCTGACATCTTTTAATTCATAGTCTGGAGTGAAACTACATGTTTTGAATATTCAAGCAGGTGAAGTGCACTTTCTGCACAGGTGTTGCACATGGCAAGGAGTGATCGCAGATGTACTTCTCAGATCAGGCAAGAACATAAACTATGACTTTCTTCATGTTAGAAAATTCAGTCAGTTGTTTAAAAGCTGCAAGCTGAACCATTTCAAACAGTAATCAAGGTCCTCTGTCAGCTTGTGCAAATTTCTCATAGTAGGATGTCTCATTACAAAGTCACATAAAAATAGGATACAATGTCCCATTGGGACTAATTCTGTTACAGACACCAAATAAAACTCCTTATGACTAGGTAAGCTGCTGTTATTTTTTCGTAAAATAATTACAGAGCACAGGAATGGTGGACCACCAGTTCATCCGTTTATTTTTTTTCTTACAGTTCTGTAGTATTGCTGATTCCTGAACTTCACTAAGCCCAGAAGAGACAAGGGCAGTAAGCTGTTCTATTCCTTATTTTTCCTTTTTATTTTTTTTTCTTTTTAAGCAGATGGTATCAAGGAAGCTCTTCCCACATGGACACAAAGATTCAAAGCCATTCTTGTGAGGTACTCGGGCTTCAGCCACTCCTTCTTTTTTCTGGGCTTCTCTTTCTGTTGGAGTGACACACTCTCACCCTCATCCATTTCATTATTGTGAGTGACCAAAGGAAAAAGCTATGGCCAGAACCTCCTTTAAATAAGACACAAATGATTCTGTATTACTAATACCTATTTCCAGAGGAGCAGACAGTTTCAAGTAGGTATATGTGTGAGGGGAAAGAGCAGGAGGGAGGGTGCTTATTTTTGTTTGACACTTTTTGGAGAAGAGAAGGGAATGTTGGATTTCTACTAGTTTGAGCTTTCAGTTGTCTTTTGGTCAGATCCCAAACCCACAGGGCTGAAATGCAACAAACAGTAATAGGAAATGCAAATTAGGACAAGAAAAGAAAATTAAATCCTGATCAGTGATTCTGCCATCCCATGCTAATGCCAGATGCAGCAACCAAATGCTTGTGTCCCAACAGCCTCATCATCGTCTGCTTGATGTTGTATGGCTCTTCTGCAGTAAATATAAAATAAACCAATCTTATGTTTTCAGTAGTTAGTAGACTTTTCCTGTTTTTTTAAATAGCTACAAGTCTTCTGGCTCTAGCGCTCCTGTCTCATATAATAAAAGCTGTTTAAAATCATGACTTCTATCACTGTGTAAACCTCAAGTGCATATCTTGGTATGGAGGGTGACACTGAACAGAAGATGAGTCATTTATCTATCACTCCTGCCTAAACCACTGCAGGAACTGGTATTAGGACCAGGTTTGCTGAGTGTGGCTGTGTTCCTGATTAAGCCTATACTACTTCAAGGTTTCAAATTTGAAGTTCTATATAAAAATACAACAGACTGTTAGAATCCAGGCAGTGATTGCTTGCGTAATTGTGGTATAAAGCAGCCTTGAATGGGAACCTCATTTGGGCCTTGGGACGATACCACAGTAAATAATATAGTAATGAAAAATAGCATAGAGCCACTATTCAAAGATTCCTTTTTTCCCTCTGAAGTTAGAGGAAAGAGCTATTTTAAAGTTCACAACATCTGAGTAGCTAATTTACTATTTTAGCCACTTAGGGGCCAGCCCTGCTGGCTCACATAACTAACTGCTCACACGGAAAGTCCCACTTGACTTCTGTAAGGACAAGATCACACCCTAGGCTTTACAGTACAGCACTCTGCTGAAGCAGCCGTGTCAGAGGCCAAATGTTGTAACAGTTTGCACGCATGAGTTATGCATAAAGATAAGCATATGTGTAAGCCTTTGTGGGACTGACCCCAAATTTCTCAGGTTTTCATCGCTAAAGATTGTACTTTGCCAAAGCCAACAAGGCTGTATTGTTCCATCCTTGGAATTCCATGCACTTTCACCCTCTGTCTAACTGTTAAAACACACACACAACTTTTTTCCTAGGCCATGTCAGGAAGTCTTAATAATGCGTTATAAGCACAGAAGTATAACACATGTCAGTATCAGATTCATTTTCAAAATGGCTAATTCACCTTTCTTAGTATTTTACAGAGTTTTCGTTGGACTGTTATGATATAAAAGGCACCGTTTCCACATAGTATTTGGAAGAGAGAGTGTTTTCAAGTATTGTTTCATCTTTCATAACTCATCTTTAAATATTGTCTAAGGGGAACTTGCATGCTAACAAAGTACACCCAAGACATTAGATCCTTCCAGATGAGAAGTGTTGACATCTGTAGTGAATTAACAATCAAAGTGCTGACTGCAAACAGGGAAGTCCAAACTCAGGTGGTTTGGACATGGCCCTGGCTACCACATGGTCCTGAAAGATTGCCAAAGATGGTTTTCAGTACTAAATGTCAAGGACATGACTCAGGGACAGGCCTTACTGTTTCTCTCCAGGCTGTATATGTATATAGATATGAACGTATCATTTGCAAGAAAAAAATGATATTTAAAAAGTGGATGAGAACCATGTACTTCTGTAGGCATTACTGGAGCCATGACTTTGGAAAGGACTAGCTACGGCATAAACATTTTGTTATTGTTTTAATTAGCTGGGGATTCCAAAAAGAAAAAAACAGAGTTAAAACAATAGTTAATTACAGTAGTGCAAAGACATCTAGCTGTGTGATTTACACACACACAGGCACATGTACACCAATATACAGGTTCACTTTCAAGACCACATCTAGGGAAGCAGAATGGGTCACGGCACACAGTGCAGATGCCTCTCCTGTGCTAGCTCATGGTAAGGGCTTGTACCGATAAATCCGCCTCAGAACACACACAAATGTGTGGGATTGGCATTAATCCTGTTATCAAGGAAGGAAGGACATTCACTCCTCCTCCCACAGAGCAGCCTACTGGGGATTCAGGATGCTCTCCCCTTCATTTGATTGCTAAGCAAGTCAGACTGCAGCACCTCTCTCCCACTCACACGAACCCCAGCCAGCTGCTGTTCAGAAAGGAAAGACAGGAGGGTAACTATTTTTGTGTAAGCAAATAAAAAATATTGGTTCTTCCTGTGTGTAGACAGTGGGTTTTGCTACAGCACCTGACATTTAAAACCCGTTAACACTTGTCATAGAAGTGTAACGCAACGGGTGGATTATCCCTCAATAGCTCAGTGAGGCCATCCGCAGCCTCTCTCTCTCTCTCTTCTATCTTTTAGATACTTTTTGCTCTTTCACTTTCTACCGATTGCCTAGGAGAAAACGTATGGTTTCCATTGTTCCCAAAAGGATAATAGATCTGTGCTTTTAGATTGTGTTACAATGGACTTGTAAAGCAGAGGGTGGAGAGCTGGCGCTGCATTCCTGTCTGACATTAAAAGCAAAGGTATCTTTATATTTTTCTGTAAGGGCACCATTTTTTTGAAAGACAACCCACCCTTCTGAATCATTCTGAGCAGAGCAGAGAAATTACCAGTTCCAAAAGAGTCAGAGTTGGATGGGTCTGTGTAACTTTGTGTTGATGGAGAGAGGAGGGAGGAAGTGGAAAGAAACAGAGAGGATTTGGCTATACAAAACCCAAGTAGGTCTTTGTGGCCACAGTGTCCAGCCAAACCCTCCAGTTATGAAAAAAGAGATGTAGCTAGATGCAGTATCTGGACTTGGCTGTGGAATCCTTAATAAGGAAAAAAAGTGATGGAAGAACAATTACAATGTAAATAGAGTTACGCAAAACAAATGGGAAGTGTGAAGAGAAAAGAGAGCAAATGCTGGAACAAGTTTTATATTCCCCACAATTTGCAGTTTAAATTATTGTACAATGCATATCAGCTAATAGTTTTTCCACAAGTTTCATTTTGTCGCTGTTCACTTTCTGTCAGCGATTATTACACAGAGTTGGCCTGTTGAACAGTGGCTACATTTCATTCCAAATACGGCTACACTTAAGGGGTGGGATTGTTATTGCTGAATTGTATCTTTTACAATTTTTAAAAGAGTCCGAGATCCTTGACATGGAAAGAGCTACACAGATGTGCGATGACTGTATTTTACTGGGAAATACTAAACCAAAGCAGGAAGGACAGCAAATAGGGTGGGCTTTCCTGTAGTTGCAGCACAAGATTCTTGGGAATCAGTTGGTTTTTTTTTTTTTCCCAGGCTTTTGATTCTCGGGTACCCTTGACAAGGGGAACACGTTTTAGTTTAGCTATCCATAACATAAACACAAAAATATCTGGTCTCCCAGATGTGCTGTGGGACATGTTGTTTGTAAAGTATTTTAAGGTTCTCCAAATGAGAAGGAATTTGTATTGTTGTATTTTGCTTACTATAAACCAGCAGGAGCTCTTCTACAGCTAACTCCCTCACTGCATGCTCACCTTATGGGGTGGTACACGAGAGACACATGGGACTGACTCATATTCGTATTTCTTAGCTGGTTTAAGTGACCTTTGCAGGATAGATTGTTTAAAATTTTGCTGGGAATACAGGTAAGCTTGGGGTTCACCGGTCTCTTTCAGCCCTCTTATAACAGCTGTAGGACTTTTAAAGGTCCTAAAGGGACCTCGTCTATCTAGTCCAGTGAGGGAGAAAAGGAAGGTTGCTTTTCTTTGAGTCAGAAAAGGTTTTATTTTGATGGGTGCACAAAATGAGATTTTCTTCTAATCTCCTGTGTAATTCATTCACGTAATCTCTCTGTAGGCGCATCATATTAATCCTTGTTGTTACAGAGAGAACCTAAAATATTGAAAGTGTCAAAACACACTGCTCAACAGAAGAGGCCAAGATGTTGGATCTCCCTACTCTTTATACTATAATAAAGATTTACATCGTTTATGTCTTAGCACTTCACTGGAAATATTCCCTGAAGTTAGTATTCACAGAAAAAAAAGAAAGAAAAAGAAAGTATTTGAATGAGAAACATGCAGTGCTACACGGAGCCATGCCAGCAAAGGGATTTTTCTACTGTATGGTAATGAACTGCAAAAGCTGGGTGAAAGGGTTTTTAATGTGAGCTGAACCCAGATGCTGAAGCATACTTTGCGGGGTTGCTTTTTCTTTACGTTCAATCTCCATGGAATCTGTCAGTGCAGAGCAGACACACAGAGGAAAAAACCTATAAAACCATCATGTAAATAGGTTTCTCTTGCAAATTATTCCATGCTCACAGGTTTTAGATTGCCATCCTTGGGCTAGGATTTGCATACAATAAATATGCCTTTACTGTTTATGGGCATGGCTCATAATCAAAATTCCCTGCATACTAATAACTGATTACATCCAGAACAGTATTCCACCCTCCTGTTTAGGATTTCTCACTGATGGACTGGAAAAGGAAAACTTTAACTCCACTGTAAAATTCTGCTCCTGCCTGAAATAGAAGCTGGGATGGTCACCTTCCCTGTGATGGCATGCTTCCCCCTCACTGCACTGCACTTAACTTACTGCAGCCATTCACAGAAATGGGTGAAGAGCCAGTGTACCAAACTGCACCACTGCTTTCACCAGGGGCCAGGTGTTTTCTAGAAATTCTCATGAGCTCATATAGTGTTTTCGTTTCTCTGCTGTGTTCTGTATTATACTCTCTTCGGTATTTTCTCCTTTGCAAACCTTTGCAAAAATGGACACACCAAACACAGGGAGTTTGGAGGACAGTTATTTAGGTGTCCTTCTAAACACCTGTGTCCACATCCTTAAAATTATTTAAGCATCAGAGTAAAACAGCTACATATCCTTGAGGATCTGGGTCACAGATGTATTAGAAAATGTTATCTTCACTTTGAAGTGCAACTTCAATACAAATTTTCTGCTCCTTCCCTTCTTGCTTATTTATACCAGACACCTTTTTGTTAGTGAAAGAAGCCAAAAGAGGTTACTTTGTATTTCAATCCCTTAACCATGCATTCTTGGACCACTGTTTATTTTGAGAGAGAAAAAAAAAAAAAAAAGGGGCAGCAGAGTACATTAAGACACCACATATCCCTGTCAGAAAATGGAAGAAACCATTCTGACTGATGGGCTGGTAGCCAAACCCAGGGAGAAAGCAAATAGAGGCGACCTGAGTAGATTAGAAATTCCTGCTCTTTCTGGAAGCATAGGTTGAAACTTGTCCACTTCTGTCTGAGTTAGATAAATACTTCTCTGTGTCTTCCTACAGGAAGGGATTATAAGTGAGACTTCTAAAACAAAGATCCTTTTCTGTTCAACACACACCTAGTAAGATGTTGCGGTTTTGCTGTCCTTTGCTAAATGATGGCTGCATATCTATGGTGTTCTCTGAGCAATGACTGATGGATTTTTTTTTCAGGATGAAATACATTAAACTATATCACTGTCTGTGAGTAGTAATTACTAGCCATTTGATGTCATAATATTAAGCTTGTATTTCCATCACTTTCATTAAAATAGATTACTGTTTTGCATGCTGCTTTTTGGGGAGATTTCGATTTGTCTTGGCTAAAGTATTTCTTTTTCCTTCTCACAGAATAACCTATCTTTTGCCAGAAAGCATATCAGTCTGTATTGAGTCATACCCAGGTTGCCTAACTTGCCAAGCAATGTCCATTATGCTGGGTTGCTCACTGTGCATAAACAGGGTGAGCAATCTGGACTTTGGGGCAGTATA
>NW_010512441.1:159026-175052 GCF_000687285.1 Phaethon lepturus | reverse complement strand
GGAAAGAGAAATGTCTTTGGGGCTAATGGAGAACAGAGGTTGGAAAGACAAGGTGTTTCAGAGTGCCAAAAGAGAAGCGGGTAAGAAGGGATTGCAGAAGAAGAAGGAAGAAATGTAGAAATATAGGGACAATCAAAGAAGGAGGAAGAAAAGCAACTCAACAAAGAACACACAGGGAACTCCAAGGGATAAACCAGAAACCAGTTCACTGTAAGGATCTAAGGCCTTCTGTATAAAGTGTGTGCAGAATTAGAGGGCTGGAGGTCTTTAATGCCAACCATGGTGCCAGTGACTGTGGTTGCTTCTTACCTAAATGCATGGTGGCATTTACATGTCAGGGTTTCTGAATCCTATCGTGTTGACTCTCATGCTAAAGCCCTTTCAAGGCAGCCAGGGAATGCTACCGGCATGACTGGTCATGCCCATTGGAATTCTGGAATTCTCTTGCGGCGAAAACACTTGCAAAGAAAAATGTACAAATGAGTAAATAAAAAGAAGTCACAAATATTTTCAGAGCTACTTCTCAGTTTTGAAGGTAAACCTTCACAAATACATCTTCTTCATCCCTCCCACGTCAAAAGCTTGTCCCAGCCTCCTGAGGACCAGAAATGAATGTGAGAGGAATTGCAGAGAATGCAGATTGAATATATATTTTTTTTAATATTTGTCTTTATTTTATACAGATCCAATATTTTTTCTGACTTTTCTTATACTTTTATAGTACTCCTGTATGCATTTAAAAGGATACTATTTAATCAGTAGCTGTCACTGCTTTAATTATAATAGCAATATTCGCTCTACAAAGCTATGTAAAACAGGCAGACTCAAATTCTAATCTAGTATTTCCACATTCCATTTATTTGCAATATTCTTAAGAATCTTGTAAGAATTATTTAAACTGTCTTTGGTCTCCTCTGCTGAAGACTCACATTTGGCTGGATTTCTGCAATTGAAGCCAGCCTGGTCACCTTCTCTTGGGCTGTTCACAGCTCAGTTAGAGGCAGGATCAAGAACATAAGATTTTCTGGGAAACTCTATGTACCTGTTCATTTTTGCTGCACAATGGTAGGGAAATAATCACACATTATTTCGTGCTTTTTCCTTCATTTCCAAGACTTGCCTAGAGTTTGAATGGACTTGGCAGAGCTGCTAAGAGAAATACAGACTCACTTGACAATGCCTGCTGTGATTGGAATCAGTCAGTGAAGACTGAAGAAGGGCCTTTTTGAATTTGTTCAAGTAGCAAACAAGAAGATAAGTATTAAGAGCAGATTCTAATAAACCTTCCCATGACCAGAAACAATATCCAACTGTTGCAGCCTTTTAAGCACATGCAGTTGCGGCAAATCATGCAGTTTTGACACAGAGAACATTCCCACTAGAATTAATAGGAATTTGCCTGAACAAGGACTGAATGACTGCAGACTTGCAGCCCAGCTCTATAAGCCTTTTCTCATGACAGCATGCAACTAAAATTAATGAAGTAACTTGTTCAGGATCACCCAGGGAAATAAAGGGAGAGGCGGGGAGGGAATGCAGATTACATGAGTCACTCACTGCCAAGTTCCTTGAAGTTACAAAGTCAAAAATACTTAGAAAACAGAAATGCTGAAGAATAGTGAGAAATGCTAGCCATTAGTTAAAGTGGTTCCCAGGCAATCTGTCTGGGGTGATCAATTTGCATATATATCACTACTGAGTTACCAAGTCCTGCTTTCTGGCAATATTTCTAACCTACCTTCCATGTAATTGGTTATTATGATTAAAATGTGTGTTTTGTAAAGGAAAAGAATTATGACTTAACATGCCAGGTGGACTCAATCTCTGTTCTCTTCACCTACACCATATTTCAGCTCCTCCTTGACATTTCAGAGCAGCCCAGAGACGATGCTTTTTCACAGTTTATGCCTGATTTTGTCCCTTGCCCATCTCAAATTATATTCTGCCCCTGACCAACCCTTCTCCTGCCTCTAGCTCACCCTCTACACTGGATGCAGCTGAAGGGAGATGACATCCCTTTGCAGGCTGTTTGAGAAAGCAGCTGTTAAATCAACTTATCATCACCTATGGTGTTCGAGTGGCATAAGGGGAATGGGGAGGACGTAAGGATTTGGCCTGCTTTTTATAAAATAAACAAGTTATCTTGCTTGTGTTGCAAATGCCACATGGGAGTCACTAAAAACAGGAAGAGTTTCAGAAATCTAATTTGCTTTTCATTGTGTATGCTGTTTGATTACCTTCTACATTTCCTTCTGTTTGCAATAGTTACTTTCCAGTCATTTTCATTTTAGGTCTCTCCCTAGCACTCAAACACCAACATAACATTTGAATTGCAAATAGTGTAAGAAATATTTATTAAGATAGTTGCTTCCTCTGGAATTTTATGCACATATGCATCTATATCTTCCTAATGTTTTCAGTTACTATGAGGATTTATTCTGTCTGTCTTCTAGTAAGTGGCTTTTAACTAGCTGTTTGTCTTTAACTGCAGAAGAAGGGAGGAGCAGTATATTTAATGTACTTTCTCAGTAAACTCTTCAATCAGTTTTTGAAAGAAACATCTGAGTATTGTGCGAGAACTTCAATGCGCAGAGAAAACTCTCCTTGACTAGACACTCAGTACCACCTTGTATGACAGCCATACAATTTAAAAGATTAAATGAATACAGGAAGAAGATCCTATAATGAAATTTCATCATCTCCTATTTTTCCAGCTGCTTCCCCCTTTCCCAGCTTACCTAACTCAAAATGAGTAGCTTGCATGCTGTGGTCTATTATACTCCAAAAGGAACAAGAAAAAGTTCCTTTAAGGGATTAAGAGCAGCCCTGCTGAGAAGGACTTGCGAGTACTTGCAGGTGGTGGATGAGAAGCTGGACATGAGCCGGCAATGTGCACTCGCAGCCCAGAAGGTCAACTGTGTCCTGGGCTGCATCCAAAGCAGCATGGCCACCAGGTTGAGGGAGGGGATTCTGCCCCGCTACTCTGCTCTGGTGAGACCACACCTGGAGTCCTGGGTCCAGCTCTGGAGCGGTGGAGCGGGGCCAGAGGAGGCCACAAAAATGATCAGAGGGGTGGAACACCTCTCCTGTGAGGACAGGCTGAGAGGGTTGGGGTTGTTCAGCCTGGAGAAGAGAAGGCTCCAGGGAGACCTTATTGCAGCCTTCCAGTACTTAAAGGGGGCTTATAAGAAAGAGGGGGACAGACTTTTTAGCAGGGCCTGTTGCAATAGGACAAGGAGTGATGGTTTCAAACTAAAGAGCAGATTTCAACTAGATCTAAGGAAGAAATTTTTCACAACAAGAGTGATGAAAGAGTGGCACAGGTTACCCAGAGAGGTGGTAGATGCCCCATCCCTAGAAACATTCAAGGTCAGGTTGGACCGGGCTCTGAGCAACCTGATCTAGTTGGTGATGTCCCTGCTCACTGCAGGGGGGGTTGGGCTAGATGACTTTTGAAGGTCCCTTCCAACCCAAACTATTCTACGATTCTAAGAGTGTCTGAACCAAAAATATGTAACATGTCAGCAAATTTCTACAAATGCCAGAATGCAATGTATTTTCTCCGGTATGCTAGCTGCTCATGGAAACAGTACAAGAGGAATTTAAAAACCACCTCCATAACATGCAGCAGAACAAACTCACACAGGCCATTGATAAAGGCAAAATGGGTAAGTCCCCCATGGGACAAACACTTCTCCCAAGCTTCTTCCGTGGAGAATGTGAAGCATTTTCCCGTAAGTGGGGACACTGTTAACCTTTTCTGAAAAGCAACAAAGGCCACACTGGATTTTCTCTCCCTGGAGCTGAAGTTGCAGAAGTCTGTGTAGCTGTGCAGGTGCCAAAAAAAAAAGGTCCCCTGACCATAATGAAACACCATGTTAACAGAAATAAAACCTAACAGTCTTAGCTTTCTCCTCAACTTTATGACCAGCGTTTCAAAACAACTTGTGTTTGCTGCTCAGTAGATATTATTCCTTTTAGAAACCTGTATATACTTCTTAGAATTTCATGGCAGAAACAGTTGTTGAGGTAATACAGCGGTAGGCTAGCGATTTGTGTCCATCCAGAGGGCCTGGCTTACCTTTCATGGAAGTCAGCTGTAGATGCATAAAGCTGGCACAAATTTAGGACCCTTCGCACTTTCCCAAGATCAGTGATTATGGTGACATTACCTGTGACATGGCCAGGCAGTGAAACCATCTGAAGCCATGCAAGTCACACAGAAGTACACCATTAAACTGAGGACGTGCAAAGATCCCCAACTAGCTGGCTGGTTTTCTGCACTCTGTGTCCCTCCTTCACCCTTTGTTACTGTCAGTTTGTCTCTCTGGTTTCAGCAAATTTACTCATGACGTACATCAACATAAATAAGATTAGAAGACGACCTCTTGATTTCTCTCCATCTCTGTATTTTCCCTCTACTCCTCTTGACAAAGAGGTTCCACCTTTTTTTTTCCCCCTATAAATAAGTTGGTAGAATGTTGTCAGTTTAGGTACTTATGCTTCATGAGCTGTAAACAATGATCTAAGAGGGAAGAGGTCAAGAATCCAGATTTTTTTTTCTTAATGTACCTAGATCCATGTGTCCAAACGATAAAACACAACATAGATCCAGTGCTCTCAGCCAGTGCCTTGAGAAAGGACTTTCTAATTTCAAATCCGAAGGACTGTTCATCTTTCATGGAAATCCATGAGATTACCGGTTTGAACAGGTACAATAGGGCTTAAAGAGTCTGATTTTCAGAAATTCTGGGCTCCAGCTTTTCTCATCAGCCTCAGTTGAAATGGAGGAAGATAAGAAATGCTGGACCTAAGATACCAGGTCACCAATGCTTTGCACGGGTCATTTGCAGTGATGGCAAGGGGGTTTCCACTCATTCACAGCTATTGCACACTGGCTACAGGGATCGCGAGCACCAGGCTTATATTCTACAGGCAATACTCATGTTGTTGTCAACTCAGTTCATGTGTACTGGCTTTCTAAGTGCACAGCATTTCACATTGCATGATAGGCTGCCCTACATATTAAATAGCATTGTACCACAGTGTAAAACAGCAAAAAACTCAATAATAAGTTATGTTAAATGTTCTTTGAAATTGTTCACAGTGATGCACAAAATAAGAGCTACAGATTAAAGTGAACAGAATATGCTATTGTCATAAAGTCAATGCATGTAGCACATGCCACATTGCAACTTATAATGAACTCTGGCCATATTTAGGGAATATGGCATGACAGTGCATGGATCATGAAGTCAAACAAACTCCAAGTGTCTTCAATTTCCTGACAAGTGTTATTTTAGCAGTAGGATACCCCATTCTCCTACTGTCTTACTGCATTCATAAACTGAAATAAATATTTTCAGTGTTATTTGCGGTCTAAATGATAGATGTTTTAATTTTGAGGTTGCTGTATTAAATTGTGTCATTAATGGGATTCTCCCCCTGTCTGTCTCCCCTAAGTGTTGTCCATATTTTCCCTTCAAGATAAGTCTCCTGACTACATTTTCAACAGTACCAGACAGAAGGAAGCTTCTATCGTTCAGTACAAAATGTATTTTTAAGGTTAATTTCTTTCCTTTTTCAAGTAGATACATATATAAAGCTGTTCCAGAACATCATCAATTATATATTATTTGAGGTTAGAAAGATACAATTACTAATGTAGATTCAGCAAGGAGACCTACAGGCTACAAAAAATCACTATTTCTGGTAAGTCATACTCATAGTTCAGTGAGTCTGGTGGTTTATCTCTAGGAGGAACTTACACCGTGTACTTAACCTACAGGCAATCTCATTGCCAATATCCTTCTTTTGCTCTTGTGGCAGCTTAAATTGACATCACAATGAAAATGGAGACGTGAATTCAACAAACAGCCATGGCTGGTGTTGGACCTTTCTTCCTCTGAAGAACATACACATTGTTCGTAATAAATTCGAGTTTGTATCTCACCTTGACTATCTATGACAAAAAGCTGCTAAGGTGTCCAATTCCTTCCTTCATAAGAGAAAAAATTGCTTTGCCAAGATGTCAGCTTACTACAGTCTGGAAGAACAAATGCTCTGTGCGTTGGCAGGCAAACATAAATCTCAGTGGCAGTCAATGAAGCGAGGAGGGAGAGGTGTGTTTCCTGTTGAGAACACAAGGTGAGCATGCAGTATGTAAAACAACTTTCCATTTTCATTCTTCTATGTAAGACTGGTTAGAGAGAAGAAAGAAGAAATTAGGCTAGGTTGGTGATGCTTCAGGCTGAATGAATTGAGCTTTCCTTTCACTTACAGAGACAAAGTAATGATTGACTTGATTCACGTTCATTTATGTAAGATGTACATGCACAGTTCCTCAGCCTCTGGCAGAAACTGGATGATTTATGCTGAGTGAATATCTTCGGTGTATCACTGTCAGAGCACAGAGGAGGACATTACTTTCAGCCAACAAAGCCTTTGTGCTTGCCCAGGGAATAAGACACCGAAAAGATGTACTGGGAGAATTGTCTCTCTGCCCACGCTGTCTTCTCCTACATAACATTTCTGTAATTTCTGCTGAGTAGCATTCAGTAATGTCTTCTGCCCTTACAATCAGTTGAGCCCATTGAAATGTAGGGGCTTATGTTTTGTCAATAACAGGAATTTGTTATTTGGTCAAAGTAAGCTGAGCCTTTCAGTTCTGCTTGAATGGCAGTATTACTTGATACGCTAGGCATTGTCAAACATAATTAGTGACTCAGAGGAATACTAAATACAGTAATATGACAATAAACTGCAATAACATGTTATTACCAGGTTGTCTTTTATAAGGAACATGACACTATATTAAACAAGAATCTAATTAATCCTTGATATTAAAATTGTTGAAAAAACCCCACTGAATTGTAACCATGGACAATAGCTCAGCTCCTTTTACGTTTTAGGACACTCTGCTGTTTATTTAAGAAAGTTCACTCTTGACATTTGCTCTTATATTCATGGCAATAAAGCTCTAGAAAGCTGTAGAGGCAGTTTCTTAATAGTTTAGCTTATAAAAAAATCCAAGAACATCCAGACAGCTAGATAATCCAACCAACGACATAGGTCAACTTCATTGCTAATTGCCTGCTTTAAGCCAGACCAGCTGAGTGTCTGCTACCTCACATTTTTACTGAAAATAAAATTCAGGGCTAAACTGAACATTATTTCTTTTTTTTCATTAACAAAGTTTGTAAAAGTAGTAATTCAGAATTACTGAATATTTTGGTTGACCAGAACACATATTATCTTTTGTTCTTTTAACTTTTTTTTTTAAATTAAATTTTGGCATATTTAAAATAATTTTGAAGGCAAAAATTGAAACATCTCATTTGAAAACAATTAATTGCAACATATTTATGCTTCCAGTGTTTTTTCCATTTTTAAACTATCAGCCAAATCAGTGAAGAATTGTGAGTACTGAACCAATGTATTTTTGGTAAATAAATCATTAATAAAATTTATGAGTCTGAGTCACTCCACTCTTACTGTATATCATAATTTTCTAAGATTATTCTTTGGTTAGAAATATGTCTCACTGTGACCTATTTGGAAAGCATTGAGTGTATATCTAACCTTGAATTAGGTAATTGGTTGATGAATAATCACTAACGTTGCAATAATTTCTGCTACAGTACAATCTAACATCCCCACTGATACTGGACTCCCATTGGCACTGGCTCTGGGCAAACAAAGCTAACCTCCCCATTTAGAATCATTCATAATATGAGTGCCTGAAAAAGATCAGAGTAGAAGAAGAAAATGCAAAAATCTGCTTTTTACAAGTTTAGTGCTGAGACAAAGGCAGAGTAAATGATTTCTATCAAGTTTTGCAAGAAATATGTATAAGAGATCAGAAACTGAACCAACATCTCCTGAGACCCTCTGTGGTGCCTTACTACAAGACCATCCTTCCTGGATTGACAAACCACCCTTATTATTTCATCACTGGCTGATCTCCAAACACGGTGAAGCTGCTAGGCCAAGGATCACCTCTGTCTCCATGAGCGTGATGCTAACTGCTCAGGTGCTGGTGCAGAATAGGGCAAGAGTCTTCATTCTCAAGTGAACTGAGTAGTTTTCTCATTGTAATTTGTTACGTGTATCGGTATATTGTCTTGGAGTCTAAGCCACAGCTCCAGATCAGGCTGTGGTGGGTGCTGAACGAGCACAGACCAAATAAAACAGCACTTCTCTCAAAGAGCTCGTACTTTGAGGACTGATGGTACCTCCAGTGGCTGAAGTGCTTATGATTGCAAATGAAATCAGGAGCATATAGCCATGATTAAGGCTTCATTATTTTTATAAAAAAATGACAGGCTGAGAGGCATATGAGGATCTGAGTTTTAATATGCTGATGAAAGGTTCTGTGTTTATATTCTCATAAAACAAAAAAAAATCTTTGGAAGACATTTATTATCACAGAAAGTTCTTCTTTTTTCCTGTTTGGAATGTTATGTTCTTTGGGAGATTTCAAGTATTGATTTGTAATAAAATTTCTAGGAAGAAAGACACAAAGGGAGAAAAATTATTCTTAAAAAAAGAGAAATTGCATGGAAATATGAGAGGAAGGAAAGCTATTTTTCTTCTAACTGGCATGCAAATGAAATAGATATAGTTATCTTTAAGAATATTTATTTGCTAAAAGTAATCCAGCTATTTATGAGAAGAGGAAAAATAAGAGAAGATCACAAAGAAAAAATGAAGGAAAGGGGATTTAACTAAATTCTTACCTTTCATTTTAATTAACAAGAAAGTAATTTGGTAAGATGGTCTTTGGATTCAGAATCAAAGGACACCCCCCCCCCTCAAGTATCTTAAATTGTTGCTGGCAGCACAGATTGTGTGTAAATAAATTCAAATTAGAACATCTTTAGCTCTTTCTTAGGCAAATTAACTTCTATTCTCTTTATTTATTATCATTTGTTAATGATAATGAGCTGAGCTATATCACACACAGAGTCACACAGAGACACTATGTTGAAAAGCTGTTTCAAGAAAGTAGATACTGTTCTGTTAGGTAGCATCTCACACTTTATCCAACAACTTACTTAGGCAAGAGCTGTACCTCATTGGTAAAACAAGATCTGCACCAAGAGACGCATTTTAGTACAGCAAGAGCCTTTTTCCAGGAAGAAGCGGGAGACTAGTCTGTTTAATTAATATTTGGCACCACAGATCAACTTTGTTTCCAATTTTTTTAAATACTCTGTGGAAAGTTTCTCACTCTGTATTAAAAGGGCAGTAGCATCTTACACAACTGGGCAGGAAAACCCCTTCACTTCCCGTTACTCCAGCAGAGGCTGGTTACTTTCCCATGGGAAGTTTCTCTGTGTGATTGCAACAGTGCACTTAGGTTTCTAAAGAAGAGAAGAAAGTGGATGAGATAGGAGTTTCAGAATAGTCAGGTTCTGAAAGAGTTTTCAACATCCTGTTCAGCTTCTGTTAAAATACCTTATTCTGATAATTCTAAAACGGAAAAGTTACTTAACAATAAAATTGCCATTTTCATCTCACTGACCTGAATGCACATTCACCTGCCATTATAGAAGAAGTGTTTTAAGGAAAATACTGAAAGAGCCAGCAGCTCACTGGTGCTCGATTCACCACACTGCAATAAGCACTGGGTTTCAATCTGTGTTTGCAATGGTGAGAGATTTCAAAGAAAGTTTCCGGAATGCAGGAAGGCAGGCTGTATGCTGGCAACCATCACTGGAAGTGTTTCCCAACAGGTTGTACCACCATGTGTTTTGAATGAGGTAGATATAGTTGATTCTTCCTTGGGCAAAGTGATAAACTAAATGACATGCTGAGGTCTTTTGCAGCTCTATATATTTTTGTGATTTATGGTTAGTCTTTGCTGGTGAGTCTTCCTTCCAAGAGCTGTACAAGAACATGTGTTTCTCTTGGTGTTCAGACACAATTCCAAGGCATGCTAAGAGGAGCTGGCATTACTCCCGGGCCACGGCTGAGCTGCTGTCAGGCCTTCCAACTGTAGCTGGTTAAAGCCGAGTCAGCGCTGGAATAGAAGACCTTTGGAGAATACCAAATTGCTGAGAAACAGTGGAAAAACTGGAAAATGACAGAACTGCTGTCTGCAGCATGAGACACAAGACCATGGTTCCAGTCACTTCCGATTATTGTTCAAGATATCATCATCTTGGCCATACTCACAGCTGGCCAAACATTTCTTGCTCCCTAAGCTCCCTTTGTGATTTGATGGATAAAAAGATTGTTCGCTCTTTCTGTCCCAGCTTTATGCTCTAGTGCATGACTGAGAACTGACTGCTGGGAAGAAAGGTCCACACACAGCTCTGGTCCACAGCAATCGGAGCTGCTCCTGTTTTTTACGGCTTTCTAGGAGAGGATTCTTCTGTTGACAGGCTCTTTCTGTCCCAGCTTTATGCTCTAGTGCATGACTGAGAACTGACTGCTGGGAAGAAAGGTCCACACATAGCTCTGGGGCAATCGGAGCTGCTCCTGTTTTTTATGGCTTTCTAGGAGAGGATTCTTCCGTTGACAGGTTGGAGTTGTAACATACAGCACCATGTAGACAAGTCTCAGCTGCCTCCAAATGAACCAATGAAGTGCCCAAGGGAAGTACCAGGCTAAGGAAACTACACTGCTTGTAGCACAGACAGGTCTCTGGTTCAGGTGTCTCTTTATGCTACCGCACTAATATGTATCAACTTATGCAATGAACAGTCAAGGTTGAGATCTGTTGGTCTTGTGTTGGGGTCCGCTGTTAAACTGAGGCTGTGCCCCATTTCATAACAGGTTACTTCTGGGATGAAAAGTCACCACTACACATTAAAAAAGTTTATTTAGGAGGGACTGGAGTGGACCCTAACATGGTTTTCCCAGCTAATTGTTACAGTGTGACCGCTGGTATTTATATGGAGACCTGTGCCAGCTTTGCGACAATCTCAAGAGAGAACTGGCCAGTATCAATGAAGAAACAGAGATAAGTCTCAGTGTATAAATCTGAGGATACTCTAATAGACAAAAGAAACATGAAAGAATCACTGAGAAAAATCCCTTTTGGACGAAACACCTGTGAAAACACCGCACAAAGTGTATATGAATCATCCCTTCATAAAATGAAAACTGAATTGCTAAAATTTTGAGAAACAGTTTGTAACTCTCATACTCTTTGTGTGGATATTGCCCAAACTGAGAACTCAAAACTGCTCTTGCTTCCCTAATGAAATTCTTGAGAAGAAAAGTAAAATCCATGATAATGGTTTCTAGAGTTCTGTTGCCTGCGGTAGAAGCAACACTGTGAATTTTTCCATGCTTTCAAAAGGAAAGCTACAGTAACTGTGTGTCTCTGTGTGCATTACAAGTAAGAATTGTGAAGTGCCCAGTTTTAAGAATTACATTCCATTAGATTGCTCACAGGAAACCTCATTTATGCATCTGCTTTTTCTTTCCTAGGAAAGCGCAAAATTAAGTTATCATGACAACATTTTATTGTGTACAAAATTAGCTTGATTGCTAAATTAGAAAAGAATTCCAATAGAAACAGATACAACAATAGTATGGCAAATAAAATCCTTATGGCTCCTTCTTCTTGTATTCAGAAAATGAAGAATGATTAGCCACATATTATAGCAGGACCTGTGTAGTTGGATCTACAGTGAAAAAATGTTGATTTTATGTGGTATTGTGTATACTTTATTCTGCCTGAAAATGTTCTTTGTATACGAAAATTATCTGGAAATGGAGGATCTCGAGCATCTGTCCTTCATTGTTGTTTATTGTAGATTTTGATTTTATATTCATGTCAAAACAGCTGTGACATGGTTTCTGTGGATTAGAAGTCTGAAAGAGCTGGTGACTTTTCATGACACATGTATGTAATAAATCTCTAAAAGGATATAAGGTACAGGGATAGTAAGTTCTGTTCCCACCTAACTCGAGGCCCTGACAAGTTAGACACTTAGCTGATGTGCTTAAAGTAGAAACAAGGTCATGTTAGGCTTCCTACATAGTTAATTCATGCTCCCGAGGGAGATGCAGCCCATCTATGATATGAATCACCCACTGGAGGTGCCTAGCATTCTTCATTGACTGCAAAGGGACCCTACGGTGACCTTGATCCAAATATAGATTCTTTAGCTAGGTAGTTGAAGTTAGTTTAAAGGAATACAGGACTCTCTAGATAGTTATGCAAGTTTAGATAAGAGGAGGAAAAAAGACAAGATGAAATGGGAAAACATGCTGAGTTTAAAGAACCCGAGCACATTTGGTATTTGAAGTTCTGATAAGAAAACCTCAACACCTTACAGAAGAACTTCTGTCCCTCATTCTTTATGTCACATTTTAGCCTCTGACCTTCCATCCCAGGAAGGGACCCAAGCCAAAAATAAACACCCCACCCTCCTGCTCTGGTTTAGATAGTTACTTGCTCAGGAACGTGAGACCACCTGCCCTGGGTCAGATCAAACGTCCATCTCTGCCAGTACCCAGTCTCCAACAATAGCCAGAAAGACCCATCTATGGGGGAGCACAAGTATTGGAACAAACACGGAGTGACATTTTCCTGCAAAATTCTTCCAATTTCTAACAGTCTGTGGCCCAGGAGCATCCTTTGTAGTTAACAACCTTTGATTGTATTTCTCCTATATTAACCTGTCAAAGGTCCTCTTTAAGCTGTGTAAACTGTCATCACCCACAATTTCCTGGGGCAAAGAATTCCACTGCTGAACTGCATGTTGTTTCAAGACTTTCCTTTGTTTCTTCTGATTTTGTGGTGTTTTCTGTACCATGTCCCTTTGCGCTCAGCACCAGGAATCCTTGACGGTCCTTCCCTCCTTTGAAACCTCTGAAGGGTGAGTAGGAGAAGCAACTAAAACACAAAAGGTCTCATAAACACCAATACTATGGAAGAACGACATCAAAGGGACAATACTGACGATGGATCAAGTGCAAGATCTTTGTAGCCAGCTGAAGAGAAATATTCAGAGATGTTAAATCCAGCATAGGCGAGAACTTCCAAAGAGGACATTCTGCAATTGTAGGAGTTCCTGAGAGGACAGAGAAAAGTGGCCTCTGAAACCATGCGCTGCCTGTCCTGCCCCCTGCGCCCCCCCGCCCCGAGGTTTTTACCCTGTTGGATAAAAATAAAATTTATTTTGGTAGATTACTGTCTTCTAAACCAACATTGAATGCTAAACCTCAGGAACTGATTGGAACATTTTTCAAAATCCCCTTAAAAAAAAAACAGCAATGCAATTAACCTGTAATAAAAAAAGAAACTATGTTAGGGAATGCAGTGTATTAAGACAGTATTAGGACAATTATTTTTAAAGATTTAGGCAAAAGACAAGCAAGAAGAGAGATCAGATTTTTCAAGGAAATATGCTAAGCAGAGGAGACTGTGTTTCTCCATGAACTTTTCAGCTTGGCTTTAATTCAAAGTTGGTTACAACGTGCATCCTCTGCAGAAACCAGAAAAGAGTTTTACTATTTCTCCTAATGTTTTTTTGTTTGTTTCATAGCAAGTTCCTTCTAGTTGTTACAGTTGTCTACCCTACTTGTGTATGAAAACTTAACCAGTGTCCGTGACTAACACATCTAGTAAACTTTTCCACTCCAAACGCATGCTTTATTATCTCCTAGCATAGGTATTGCAAGTTTACTACACGGTTGGATGTGAAATGGTCCAGGAAGAGTGTAAAAGGAGTATCGAATTCCACAAGGTTCTTGAGGGAACGCAATATTTGTATGAAGGATGCGTTTAGATGGTGGTGTCAGTTACATGGTTTGGTTTCTCTAGCTGTAGCTTGGAGTTAATGACATGTTGGCGGGCACACCTAACTGCACAGATCAATACAGATAATTTGTTTGCAGATAGTACAATGTTATCTCAGCACTGAAGTACGCCAAAGAGATGGTTTCCCTGCGGGAAAGCACTAACTTTGCTTTTGAAAAGGAGTGCCTGCAGAAACCCCCTCTGTGCCACCCTGTCTGGTTTCTCGGAGTCTGCAGAGGCTTGTGAGGCCATGTGTTGGAAGCATAGGAGAAAGCTGCTTTTGCAACATGGCACCATGTACTGTGTGAACGATGCATTGATGGGGGGGCTGAAAGGAAATAAAGGTAATACAGGCTGCTGAACTATGGAGTAGTGTGATTTCTATCCATCTAGAGCTTTTCTTTGCCTTTTTTTCATTACTTTTGATTTTTTTTCGCCTCAAATGCTCCCCCTTTGCTGCTCCCAGTCCCCTCTCTTCCACAGGCCCAGTCCCTTCCCCTGTTTTCCCACCTCCTCTCACCCAGTATCTGAGATTCCCCGTCCCTATTTTCTAGTCAGAGCTCCTCAAAAACGCTCAGACCTTGAGTATAACAACGTGGCACATGGAATGTACTAACAGGAGCCTTAATACAAAAGCTTACGATTTGTGGCTGTTTCTCTTCACTCATTTCTATCTGCCTTTTATATGGGAAAGGAAATAATCTTGGCATGTAAAGTCTCATTGTGACAAGATACAACTCCCACGGTATCAAATACCTCAGTTCAAGCCCAAGTCTCTGCTACAAGAACTTATGTGCTGTGTTTGGCAAACATACTAGGAGGAAGCAATAATAGGCAGGAAGATTTTGCCATCAGTTTAAAACCACCAATTTTTCCAAGTGTCCATTTTCCACGTCCTTACAAAGTGCTTGCTATCCTGCCATAAGAGAAATAACAAATGATCGGAGAAGGTGCTAGGTGTTGGAAAAACTCATGACCAGGATGTCACATCTTCTCACCATGTCCCACTCCTACCTCCATCTCAAATACACGTTAGGTCACTTGTTTGAGATGCTAAGTGCTACTTTTTCATTGCAATGTGGTATTTAGCAGATGAATGAAGAGATATTACCAAATGTCAAAGAGCAGCAAGGTCAGGCTGTAGGGAGCTGAGGGCAACTGCAAGACACGCTGGGGCAGTGTACTCAACAGGGGGTCAGAACCATGGTACCAATGCAAGGGGAGCTGAGGGGGTCTGCTGATGTTAAATGGGGTCAGACAAAAGTCCCATGATTTCCAGACACGTCCACAATGACAGGGCAGCTCCATGGCACCCAGCCAGGAAGTCAAGTCATGAAGACAAAGTTTCCTGCAGTATAGCTCAAAGAAGGACCAAGGCTGAGGACTGAGCTAAATTTGGCTCCCAAGCTAGAAGTGGAAGCCCCTCAGCAAGGCTTCTCACAGCTTCTTCTCCCAAGCTAGCTGCTTGCCTAGCAGCCTGACCCAGCATCACCTGCCTGGGTCACATCAGCCAAAACCCCAGGGTGGGGGAAGAGGTTGCAGATCTTCCTGCAGTATAGCTCAAAGAAGGACCAAGGCTGAGGACTGAGCTAAATTTGGCTCCCAAGCTAGAAGTGGAAGCCCCTCAGCAAGGCTTCTCACAGCTTCTTCTCCCAAGCTAGCTGCTTGCCTAGCAGCCTGACCCAGCATCACCTGCCTGGGTCACATCAGCCAAAACCCCAGGGTGGGGGAAGAGGTTGCAGATCTTGGTGGTGCCCTCAGGGCCCTGATATCAAGGTGTCCTGGTTTCAGCTGGGATAGAGTTAATTTTCTTCCTGATAGCTGGTATAGTGCTGTGTTTTGGATTTGGGATGAAAATAATGTGGATAACATACTGATGTTTTCAGTTGTTGTTAAGTAGTCAAGGACTGTTCAGCTTCTTGTGCTGGGCTGCCAGTGAGAAGACTGAGGGTGCATGGGAAGCTGGGAGGGGGAACAGCCAGGACAGCTGACCCAGGCTGGCCAAAGGGACATTCCATACCATACCATGTCACGCTCATCATATAAAGCTGGGAGAAAAAGGAAGGTGGGGGATATTCAGAGTTATGGTGTTTGTCTTCCCCAAAAAACGCGTGATGGAGCCCTCCTGTCCTGGAGATGGCCGAGCACCTGCCTGCCCATGGGAAGTGGTGAATGAATTCCTTGTTCTGCTTTGCTTGTGTGCGTGGCTTTTCCTTCCCCTATGAAACTGTCCTTATCTCAGCCCATGAGTTTCCTCACTTTTA
>NW_010512441.1:155961-158995 GCF_000687285.1 Phaethon lepturus | reverse complement strand
TCTCTCCCCTGTCCCACTGTGGGGGTGTGAGCAAGCGGCTGTGTGGGGCTTAGTTGCTGGTTGGGGTTAAACCATGACAGAAGGTGAAAATGGATCTGATGGATCATTGCTGGTCTATATGTATATTTCGTACATGCCTTCCAACTTTTTTTTTTATACAAAAATTACACACGTCTGTTGTGGTTGCTTTGGTAGTTTGATTCCCTTTATGGGCACACCTAGGCACTAAACTCATAAGCCAGCCAAAACTATAATTGCGCTGGACTTACATCTCAAAGATGTACAGGTAGGTAATACCTGGAAGTTCATATATCCAATAGATGCAGTTTATTCATACTTCTGCTATTATCTGGGTTCTGTACTTGTGCAGATTTCTTTCTGCTTTGCAGGAGCTTGCTAATTTTCCAGCTGCCTCTTGTATTGCTACCACCGTTTTCTCTGATTGAGCATCTGTAACGTTCTGACTGGAAAGACATCCAAGGAATAGACACTCTATTGGGGTTTATACACTTCCATTAAACACATACTTCAAAATTTATGGAGGAAAATAAACTTGCTAGTGAAAACTAAAGAAGCAACCCCCCTTCAAGATATAACACATGGACTACCAGATACACCCTACTGAAAAGTTAAATTAGCATTATAGAGAAGTTTTAAGAGACCTTGAGAAAAAAAATACAAATCACTGTGTTCTAACTGACATTGCAAGTTCTATTTCCAGATATGTAGGAAGTTCTGGCTAACAGCAATATGTTTTCCAAAAAGTACATTCATGTCAGGCTGAAGTCCTCCTTCATGGACAGGCATTATTTCTGGGAATCAGTTGAAAAAGCAAGTTTTTCTCAGCTGATTAAGGTTGAAAGACTTAATTAAACAGCGCTTTTGGGTAAATAGTAGCCCTCTATAATAAGAAATGGTAAATTATTAACATCATCCAAAGATTTCTGATGAAAGGAAAGAACTTTTTTTAATTCTCAGAACATGAGGACTCCCTGGGTATGAGCCCACCTGTGTGGTGGGGCTACTTTTTCAAAAATTGCCAGGACTTATGGTAGTGCAGCACAGAAGCTTTCATCATCATGTGAGAGAACAGTACGTTAAGAATTTGAAAATAGGGAAAGCCTGGAGGACAATGTCACAGGAATCCACACACCATTCCTTAAACCCTTTTTCTTGAAAGGCCCTTGGACAATTTAAGAGTTATTTTTGGAAAGTGACATTGAGGAAAGCCCTAATATTCTTATGCTCCCTGACTAAAGCAGGGATCGCAATGCTATATTTTAACTTGAAATTGGTATCTCTTTTCAACAGTGCTGGCAGATGACTGGTTAGGAACTGATACAGACAGAATGAGCCCTAGCAATGAGCCTGAAAATGCTTTTGGGCTCTGTTTTGCATTCAAATCAAGTAGGATTTTTAAAAACGTTGATAGCCATTGACAACTTGTTTGTACCATTGCATGCGATCCAGTGATCATAATGTGGTATTTTAGGTTTACATGGAGACAAGGAGGTTTATCTTCCACCATCTACAATTTTTTGGGTTTCAGCCTGTGTTTAATTCCAGCATTCACATCTTGTATTCTCACCAGCCTCTCACATCATGAGCTAAAGAGTCTCTGACACTTTCATT
Source organism: Phaethon lepturus (assembly GCF_000687285.1). NCBI lineage: Eukaryota > Metazoa > Chordata > Aves > Phaethontiformes > Phaethontidae > Phaethon > Phaethon lepturus. Next base: position 157,363 of record NW_010512441.1, on the reverse strand, counting down.
ATCTTGAGAGATATTAAGCCATCACCACATTATTCCTTTCGATTTGCTTCTGAAGCAAAAACATTGAGAGTTCATCTAGACAGCAGGCATTACAGTCATCCAAGAGGGCATAAATTAATAGCATATACTGATTAATACTCCATGGTACATATACCCAACTCTCCAAACCAGAAATTCAGTCCTATTATCACTTCATTCCCAAAACGAGTCAATATTTGAGTCTGAAATTAATTGGGAAAAACATGAATTTTTTGGAAATCTCCCAGCAGCCATGTAATGGAGAATCTCTCTCAAAGGAATCTCCACAGGGAAATGAATGCAATTAAGGACCAAGGTAATAAACTGCCAAGAAATCTTAACTAGCTAGAGAAGCCTTATTTAAATCCTGAGTTCCCCCAGTGAGGTGAAGAGGGAGTGTCATCTGTCCCTGAGCTGCTGCAGAAAGATTTTTAAGTACAAAAATGAATATTGTACATAAATATGTCTATATTTTCTGTTACCTCTCTGCATATATCTCCTAACTTGTTAAATAGAAATTAATAACATTTGTAGAGGTCTCCTGTATGATTCTGGTTAGCACCCCGTCTATCATTTGAAGAAATCCAAATTATGATAGGCAAAGTGGCAACCGTGTTCTCCCTTTCCCAATGTTAAACAGTGTTCTAAATTGCTGCCTTTACTATTGTAGTGATAATTAAAATTAAGAAACTAGATCAGACACTCCTGCACCGTCACAGGTCCCAGAATGCCCTACAACACTTTGCTAATGAACAACGGCACTAGCCTGAAGCTCTTATGAAAGCAGGTCACCCCTTGAAAGGGTCCCAATGGCAGAGCATATGTTGTAATAAGAGATTTTCTTTATGGCTTGCAGACAGCCTCAGACAAAAATATAAATATCAGCTTTATCAGCCACAGTATGGAGTTTGAGCTGGCAAAGGCTGTTTTCTCTAATGGCTGAGAGTGCCATAATAAAGAAAACAGGGCACCGGTAAGGATTGCCCGGGACCGTCCAGCAGTCAGGCAGCTGAAGGAAGGATTAAAGAGGTCTTTAGTAGACAAACTTCTGCTGAAAAATCACATTCACTGCCTTTATTTGCTGAAATATAATACATCAGGCCACAACGACTATGGGTTTTAACGGCTGCAGACATCATGCCTGCATCCAGTGTATGAATCCACAGAAAACACAGCACTAAGCCTGAGCCCGGAATAGAAGAAAGGGTGTTTGGCTGTTCTGAAGGGACAACGCGGGAAGAGCAGCTTTCCACCCTAGAGAGCAATGAGGCAAATTCAAAACCACTTGGAGCATGCAGCTAGACACAATTGTTTAAGAACCACTGAGACTGCTGAAGGAATTTCAGCCCTCCGTTTCCCCGCCGCCCTCAATTCACTCCTTTCC
>NW_010512441.1:108094-155949 GCF_000687285.1 Phaethon lepturus | reverse complement strand
CTACTATGCACATCTCCTCTTATTTTATAACTGTAACACTCGCTCTAATGTGTTATGTCTATGCTGTATTTTCTGGTCTTGTATCGTCTGCAGATTTGACAAGCTTTAAAATTGCCTAATTGCATCGTTCTAGCTGAGATCCTGGGAAGCATGCAGCATTTGGGAACATGCAAAAAAAAAAAAAAAAAAGAAAAAAAAGGTACTTTTCATTTGCTTTTCTGAATTTGTGGAAAAAAAAATAATTAAAAGCTTCCCCAACCAGGCTAGAATACAAGTTCTCCAAAGAGAGTGTGATAATCCTTGTTTGTCATTTAGAAAAAATAGCGTATGCTTTTGCACCGCTGTCGCTGGGAGATACTTTGCCTCTGCTGAATGTGACGGTGAACAGTGAGCAGCAGCATAAACAAGCAGCACGGCAAAGGCTGGTGCTGGAACAGAGAGGCAAGCACAGCTCTGATTCTGCAGGAGAACCTATACAAGGAGGGAGCTATATTTGACAGGAACAAGAGAAAGAATACTTTGAAAAGCAAAAGAAAAAGGCAAGGAGCGGATGCATGTGCCTGGAAGCAGCGGGTAAGCGCCAGGTAGAGACTGAAGACAACAGCACTGGAGTCAGTAAGAGCTGAGAAGAGAAGCTGCTAGCTTGCAAACAGGGTCACCAGAGACAGAAGTTTTTGGGAGGACAATGCTCTGGAAATGGCGTGACTGAATGAAGGGAAGATTGAGACTGCGATGGCCAGCACAGCGCAGAATGTTACACACAAAGTCCTCGTTTAAAAATAGATGGGTTAGGGGAACAGAAATAGAATTGATGGTTTGGGTGAAAGATGAAGTCAGGCCAAAGTGCACAGTTACGGAATTCATAGAAGGTTTTGCCAACCCAATGGATTATAAATCTGAGGTTGAAAAAATTTTTCTACACACTTAAAAGTCACATATGTGGCAAGAAAAAGTTTATTGTCCAATTAACCATGGAAACGTATTCTAGAGCAGGAGTTCCTAAGTCTTCCGCTCAGTAAAGCCTCTCAACCACCTGAATTCCTTGTGGGTCACTGTCTGAATTGAAAACATACTTCATCTGAAAATGAAATTATTTCCTAGACCACTTACCATTGCCTCATGGACCAGTAGTTTGAGAAGTAAACCATTTTTAGAGACTCAATTGAGCATGAGACTGAAGGAAGAGGTAGCAGCGGGATCTGGGCAGTAAGTTTGACATAAAGAGAGGCGACTGTGTCCTGTCAGAGGGAAGAAGGAAGATGCAGGACTAGAAGCATGGGGAAGAGGAGATGAAGGCAGGAGGGTGGGCTGTTTTGATTGGAGAGACTGAGCTGGTAGGCCTAAAATGCATACAAAGGACAAGGAACAAGGGATGGGGAAAGTTGGCTTCTCATCAGAGACAGGTAGGAACAGCTCAGAATAAGAAGGGTTTGTCTCCAGGGACTATAGTGGTCTGAATCTCAGTATCGATGCCAACAATCAAGAAATTGGGTTGAAAACTTTCATACTTGATGATGAAATATGCTGAGTCAGTAACTCTGTATCTTTGAAAGATACAGAGTGTGATCACATTCCTTCAGTATTTTCATTTGGATATTTTACTTAAGTTAACTGTACCAAAGCAGGTTTTAAGAAAGTACTCGCAGCAAATCCAAGATGGTTTTCCAAATTTCCCCCCTTAAAAATCTTGAAGCATTTGGATGCTTGTGTTAGTGTTATGCTGAGAATGGTATGCTCACACTATGCTGGGAATGACAGCCCTGAGAGGGCACTGGCTGGCAGACAGACTTACACTTGGCATATCTCTAGCACGAGTTGAGGGTCTGGCTTGTGCTCGACATCTGCTTTCTCCTTTCCAGATCTGTGTTGTTATTGACACTCCCTTTAGAGCGCTTACAGAAAACTACAAGTCGGGACAATGAAGCAGAGACCACCACAGACAAATAACACATTATATACTACAGAAAAGATTCATTAGGATCTGGAACTGTGAAATAAGAAATCTAGTATTGCCCTGCAGTACAGTTCTGAAATAATGAGTATGGACAAAATTAACTGCTATTAGATGTATAAATTACTCCAGATCAAATGGGTGTGAAAGGCCACTACTAATTTTTCTTTAGCTTAGCATCCCCATGCTCCTACTGAATTTCGGACTGACTGGTACACAGGATGTGTGACACCCATGAGCCCAACACTCACAGCAGTGTTACTGTAGCTGGAATTGTCCACAGCTATCAGCCAGGTAAAGTCTGCAGCGAGCTGTAAAGACTTTTATTAGATAACTGCCTTATTCGGGAAAAACACCAAGCCTAGACAAAATTATAGGTACCCACTAGGGTTTTTTTATATACATCTCTCATAGATGTAAATTTGTGATTTTCAGATAAGACATTAGGAATTGGGGATATGCAAGTCTGAACTTTTCCTTTCTTGTTGCCTTTGAAGGTATTCATCAAAATGAATCTCATATATAAGAAACATACGCATTCTGGATAGAAAAACAAAACTCAGTTCACTAAAGGATAAGCATATGCATGGGGATGAATTAATCTTTACACAATTTTCAGTAGTACAAATGGTTAGAGCTACAGTCCTTGCGCTAATGCTGTTATTTAATCAGGACCAACGTAATGACCACTGTCATCTGAAGCCATAAATTCATGGAAGCATCTATTTCCTAGACACGATAGAAATTCTACCAGAACATCCTGACTAGACAATACATGTCCATTTGTTCTGATTGAATTTAAAATTTCCCTTGTTTGTGTGTTCATAAATCAAACGGAAAAGCTAGGCTATTATGTTAAGAATGTAACTGCTGATATGAGGAGCCTATGCTACTTCTGGCAGGACAAAAACACAGGGCAAAATGCTGTTTGGATTAAATTAATCAGATTACTCTTAAAAAAAAATCCCAACCCATTCAGGAAGACAAATGTATGGGTTAAATCTCACTGAGGGAGAAACATGGCTTCATGCAAGAAAATTTATTAGCCAAATCCATAACAAGACCAAGAATTCACGTTGACGTTCAACAGTGCAGCAGCTGCAGAGCTATGCTGGCTATTCAATATGTATGCCAAAAGTGTTCTAGTTCCAAATAAATCAACACAATATAGGCTTTGACTAGGAAAAAAAAAAAAAAAAAGTGGCAGTGGTTTCACTAGGATTGTTTCTTTAAATCAATTTCATTAAACATGAAGCAAATCCACATGTGGACACAGTTACATTGATTTACAACTGGCTTATGTTGATTTAGCTTAATTCAAAGGATGGAATTTTATATGGCAGCTATAAATTGATTTAAGTGCATCTACACAAGACTGCAATGGTTCAATTTATATAGACTTAAAACAAGACTTCAGTAAAGCCACTTTTGCAACACTTTAAATAGCAGGTTAGGTCTCACTAAGTGAAAACAGACAGAGGTAGATGACAGCCACTTTTCAAAGAACAGGAGAGTCAAATCAGTCTGAGTTAAAATTTATGGAACAGACCTGAGGTTGTCTATTTGTACAAAACTACCAAGGATCAACTAAGACACTGACTTGAAATTTTTCATTTTTGACGTATGGTCATTGTATTATAAAACTGACCCTACCTTTAAAGGGATTTAATGTCCTCCATCAATACTTTTTTTTGGTCTTTTTTTACTTATTTCTCGCATATATGTTCAACATCCTCTCATTCCCGCAATGACTTTTTGTTCATACTTATGGAAAACTCATATTTCAGCATTCTAGCAGCACCGATGATCTTAGCCTGTGAAGGACACTTAAAACCCACCAGTTTTGATCATCAGAATGCTTTCCGCAATGCACAGAAGAAAAAAAATGAGAGGATTTGATACAATACTGAATACCTTTTGTCATCGGTGTGTTCAAGTCATGCTCTGGGGTCAGGGTTTTTTTGTTGCATTCCCAGTGGAGATCTAGGCCGTGCAGCAGGGAACAGTTTGGTGATTCTCATCTGCTTGTAAATCTGCAGCCAAGTTGCTAATCCTCATTTTATTTCATACCTGAACATAAGGGGAAGAAAATACCAAAGAGAAAAGGTGAGTTCTACGTTATCTTTTTTGATGAGCTAGGGTTTTTTTTACTCTTTTACTCAAAGTTTTTGAAATGTCTTTGACCAATGCAAAAAGAAAAAAGTGAACAATGCTTATTTGGGATAAACATCCAGTGGTCTGTGTATGTTAGAATGACCTACAGTGACCGTTCATTGGAATAGTCTCATCAGCACCAGCTGGTAAGTCCTCAATGCTTTTGAAAATTAGGCCATTTATTTCAGGGTCTAAATGGACACTTGGGAACTTCAAGTATGCATTTTTCACTGTGATTTTCCTCTAGGGTACACAAACCCTGAGCAAAGACCCAAACTAAACCTCAGTGTTTTACCCTTCTAAAGCCAGTGAAATTATTAATACTTCCAATACTTCCAGTAGGACTAGGATTTCACCCCATATCTTCTCTATGCTTAGTTTAATGCTCAGCGTGCCACCAGTGGTTAGTCTGTACACCTGGGACTCATTTATTTAGTGAAAGCAGGACTGTGGTGATAGCGATTTCCCCATTTATTAGCTTCAACAACACAAATTTTATGTCATCTCCCTGCTACAACCAGTGAAGAAAACATCACCAATCTATAATCATTTTATGGGTGAAAATGCTCCTTATTTTGATGGTGTTCTTTACGGACCAATTTGTGACATTAGAAATGAGGGATGGGGGACTTTACCTAGAGAATGTGGAATGTTAATCTTCTTGGGAAATAATTGTATTCCTTTTGCCGGGAATTTTTATGTGTCATATCACCTCTGTTTTCATATTTATTTCTTTTAAATACAATATAATGTATGTCAGAAGGCAAAACATATTTATGAGCCTCAGAGATAAGTCATCTTTCATAGTCATGATTAAATGATACGTGGAAAGGGACTGATCTCTGAGGCAAAGAAATCTGCGCTTGTTAAAAGGAGAATTTTAACAAGTTGTTCTCATGAGCCCCCTTCCAGCATGTTTCTGGAAAAGGCTCTTTATGTTGTTACCAGCCCCCCGAGCTAACCACTTCTGCACCAAAGAGGCTGATACAGGACGGTGTTTAGCTGCCAGCCAAGGCACAGAGCTGTTGCTGCTCCTCATGGACCTCGGATGACCCTAGGGCTACTCCAGACTCCACATCCAAACACAAGTAGAACAATATATTTACTGTCTGCTCAGAAGAAAAGAAGTCTGTAATTACTATGTGAACAGTAACAGGATACATGGAGTCTGCCTATAAAGTTAAGAAACGAAATAAAGACTAGCTGAGAAGTGTTATAGTGAACTTTAAAAAACACTCAAGAGAAAAAGAGAGGAAGAACAGAAATACTAACAAAAGCAGAGTATGTGGGATTTCTGACAATTTCCTACAGTGTCTAGTGCTGTGAATACAAAAAAAACCTCCTTCAAATGTAAATCCTGACTCTGCTGAAGTCGGTAGTAAAACTCCCATTAACTAGAGCAAGACCAGAATTACTTCCACAGCAGTCTTGTGTACACGTTACTGTACAGGACGCCAGCCAGTGTTATACTCTGCTGTAATCTTCATTAAAATGTGATTGATCTTGGAAATATTTTGCTGTTACCGTTCTCAGTTTAAGTCTGCTTTCCAGAGGCGTGATTCCACTTCCCACAGAAGCACCCGTACTTAATCCGATTCAGACCAAGGGAGCACATATTTGCTGGAAGAATCAAAAGATGCAAAAAAATTCTGCCTAAATATCATAGAATTTTTTTCAGACCTTAGCTGAGAATAGTTTCAAGATGTGGCTGAATAAACACAATATAATCAAGTTAAAAAAAGGGTAAGTTTAGAGTAATCATTTCTACCTGTGGTCTGCAAACTGCTATGGCACCATAAACTATTTCTAAAAACTTAGAAAAGGCAATGAGGAAAAGCATTTATATTGCCAGGAAACCTGAATTCACTCTGTATATGCCTGCACTGACCCTGGAAGTATTTGAGAATCCAAAAATTCAAAGAAGTTAAAAAAGAAATATGTTAAAAGAGTGATATTGCTAAACTTGCTAACAAGGTATCATAAGTGCACTTAGAGAATAAGGACTATCAATATTTATACAAAATACTTATTAGGAAAAAAAAAATGAGCAGCAAACCACTTTAACGAGGGGTTAGAATCTGGATGCAATCCTATCCGTTCAAGGTACCTTCCTCAGGCTGAAATCCATGTACATTTGATAGACAGGGAACCTATGCAGGAATGAATTCCTTCTGGTTCCTAAGATTTTAGGCTGGTTCCCTAAGGAAAAGCAACTTCTTTACTCATAGTTTTCACATACTTGTTTATCTTATCTCTCCAGCAGTAGCTTCTGAGCAGCCCAAGTTCAGCCAAACTTTACCGATAACCAAGTTCCTACAAGCTCTGTAAGCGCAGTCAGGTAAAAAGAGCAGGTACGAGCACCAGGCAAGGGGGAGAAGTTGCAGCGTGAGTTTTACTTTGCATGACACCAGAGAACCCACACAGGAAGCAAACCTGCAAAGTGCCATTGTCTTCAGTCAGCCCTCCAAATCACTGCAGGACACTAGCCCATAAAAATGCAGTTTTTATTACTTCTGGCAGTCCCAGAATGATTTCTTCTGAGAACAGATAATAGGTGTATTACTGATTAGGAGTTTTGCTACTGTCTCTAGGGTATTCAGGACTTTATCCTTCTATTCTGAGGGCAAGATCCACAGTGCACATGGACTAGTGTTATGCCTCCATTAACCGCAGATGACCTAACGCGGAATACCCGATTTGTAATCAGGCAGGGCTGACAGACTACACAGTCCTGCATCTGTAATGATTTCAGGACTTGTTGATTTACTCAAAGGCTGCAAGTTCCCCGATAGCCTTGTTTTTGATTAGGATGCCAGGCTGAAAAAAATGCGGTAATTTACTCAGGCTCAGTTCTGAAAAGCACACTCGCTGCAGTGACTGCACAGACGTTTGTGCCATTTCAGACTTACGTGATGTCGATACTTACGTTCACTTATGACAGTGATAAAAGCCAATCGGCTCATCTCGCGTAGGGACGACAGATTTAAACTTCTAAAATGAATGGGTATTAACTGAACAATTTGCTTTTAGTATAGAGACAAACCGTGTTCTCAGGATAATTTTTAAGCAACTGGAGCTAAATTACAAATTACTTGTTTTTGCTAGATGACATTAATTAGGCTGCGGGATCCGAGGGAGCGAGGTAAGTCCCCGGAGCGCTTCCTCCGCCCCGCACACCCGGGCTGTGCAGGGAGGGTGCTGGACCGCAGCGGCAGCAGAAGTGGCCGGTGGCTGAGCGGATGCCGGGGCCCAGCAACGTTGCTTAGCAACTTCCCAGGGATGATTCTGGCAACGAAATCTCTGGCGTGTCGGGTGTGCACCGCCGCTTGTTTCGCAGCGGGAAAAGACGGAGCGAATAGCCCTCCAGAAGAGAGACCAGTAAAGCTGCGTGTGCCCATCTGCCGCGGGGCTTCAGCCAAAGAGCTGCTGATAAAGAAGTGCAGTAGCTGCTTCTTAACTAGCTCCTCTGCTGGATGCCCTCGCTCTTTCCATGCAAGTATAACACACTTTTGAAAAGGGTGAATCAATATTAAGACGTGCACACCTGTGACGGAACAAGAGCATCTGCACAGGGCATTGCTTCAAAAAAGGCCTTTTCGTTTTACATTCATGCTTGAATCTGAAACGACTTTCAAGTGCAAAAACCTGAACTATAGACCCATCCGCAAAACCATTTTGTTGCGCAGACTACGCGTTGTTTTTGCTCTTGAAACCACGCTGAAGTTGTGCCTTAGTCTGAGACAAGGTGTCCCGAGACACTGAGAATGAATGAAGAAAATGACGAGTCAATGTTCTCCTCTTTAAGACGGTACTGCTTTGCTCCAGAGCTGGGCCATAGCTACCGTCCTCTCTCCGGCTTCCCCTCTCTCCGCTCCCGGGTAGGACCAGGCACGTCCCGGTCTGTGCCCAGCTTACCCTCTGTGGTCGCCTCCGCTCTGCAGGGAGCTCAGGAGCGTCGGGGTGGAAGCAATGCTGGAAGCGTGTGGGTACATCTGATCGCTTTCTTTTAAACTTTTGTGTAAACACATGCAACTGAATTATTTATAAATGGTTACTTTTTCCCCTACCATGACAAAACAGCTCGTTAAAAAAGGCCCCCAAACAGTGGCAGATCTTTCATAAGGAAGAAAAAAAGCATTTCCTGTGCGCTCGCAATATGGTTCCTTAAGAACGCTGAAAGCCAAAATTGTGCGTGATATTGCAGTGACGGAAAACTTGGAAGTAACTTTACATTTTTTTGAGTTTAAAAAAAATCCCTGAAGGACAACTTTCCTTCCTCCAGTAATTAAGAGAAGCTACAGTTCTCTCTCAATCAGGATGCAACGGTTTTAATATACTTTACATATGAACTGTGGAAAGAATTTGATAATACACCTCAAAAAACCAACCAGCTTGTTTTGTAACGGTCAAAAATAGCTACAGCCTCTTCTGCAATTCAAAATTCAATCATTTAAAACATTACAGAGCTCTTGTCTTTAGACTTTCCAATCAGCTCTTGCAACACAAATGATGCCTTATTACTGCAACTGCTACTTTTGTCTACGGAGTCACATCATTCAGAAAATGATTTCATGGTGGGAAAACTGCCCTAATGACGATGAATATAATTTTGAAAATTATTTCATCGCATGAAGGATTTTACGTAATTTACATTAACTTGATTTTTAACATGCCAGTGACTTACGATCTACCAACCGAAGAAAATACCCAGCAAATGAAAACGCCCTGTGAAGAGCGTGCATTTACGTAGCAAGTTTACATTTAAGCGGTCGTTGGATACGCGTAACCGCGGCCCTTTTCACAGGCTGAGCTCTGCCCGGGCACGCCAGCTGTCAGTCGCAGTGACCACGGCCGACGCGCCCCACACACGCCAGCTCTCCGGGGTTACACGGCGCCCGGTCCGCAGCCGCTGCCCCGCCGCAGCACAAGGCGACACTACCCAGCTGTGCCGGGCAGCCACCCGAGGATTTGACCCTCCCAGTCCCGGGCTGACAGGATTCCCACAAGCTTTCACTTCCTTGCTTCTGTACTGTTTACTAGTTTGGCAAACGTCTTCAGGTTTTTTCACCATCTTTGACAGTGAGATTTTATCATCTATCAGGAATAAATTGGCCAAACCCACGTAATCTCCCTTCTGGCAGTTTCAGCTATTGAGGAAGAGTAAGTGGGTACGGGGGAGTGCCGGGAAGCGGGTCCCTCTGTGGCTGCACTCCAAATATTCATTTTTGGTTTCCAGGCTGTGGCGTCAAAGACAGAAACTTCCATCAGGTTTGGGCTGCAGATATTGACCCAAGCTACGTTGAACAAAATTGTTTCTGAAGTTAGTTTTTCAGCTATTATTAATGTTCTTGTTTTCTAAAATATTAATTCAAACAGATATGAAAACCTATGCCATTGCCACATATCCATCTTCCCACCCACACACTGTCTATCTAGGTATTATGTTATCTGTCTGAAAATTGAGTTAGTTCCCAGGTTGGATGAAGTTCATAAAACTTTCAGCAAAACTGGGCTGAATTTTATGAGCATGAAGCCACATTGCAGCTTGAGAAAGAGATCAGGGTAAGCTCCCTGGAATTGCAGGGTTTCATTGTAAATCATGCAAAATTTTGTAGCTTCAGCTGTGTCTTGCTTTGAATTTATGAATTTTCTCAACTTCTAATTAAATCTAGGGTGGGAAGTTTCCTGAATTCCGTAGGACAGCAATGTATCCATGAGCTGCTCCTCAGTCCCTCATAGCCCAGTGAACTCTTTACACTTGAGATCTATGCTTACAAGGAGCAGAGAACACTGTATTAGCAACTATTGTAATTTTAAACAATCTTGTCCTATTTACAGAAAACTTCTAGTCGTGAGGAACCTGCTATCTTCCATCCTTCAAAGCACAAGCGTTGCCTTTTACTGCACTGTTATTTGTGGAACTACCTAGAGCGCAGCGTTGCATTTTCTGTGATCAAATCGGCGAAACCGTACTGACCGCAAGCCCTGTACTGTAAACTGGGGTTCTCCTTCAGCTCCGCTTGAAAGGTGTCGGTTAAGAAGAGGCAGCATGCAACTGCTTTGGGGGTACAGGGAGAGAGCTGAGCAGAGGCCTCGTCCCCCTCAACTGGTGACCGAGGGTGCACATGGCACCCAGAGGGGGAGGAACGAAAGGTGCTGCAATGTTCTTTGGCCCCTCAATTTATAACCAAGCTCCATGTTAGCTGTCACCACTGGTACTATGAGAGGCTTTTTAACAACACTGTGGAAATGAAGGAAGATCCAGGGAACAACAAGCACCTCAATGCCTGGGAAGGTGATGGAGCAAATCCTCCTGGAAGTCATTTCAAGACAAGGACAGGACAAGAAGATGGTTAGGAGTAGTCAGCACGGGTTTATGAAGGTGCAATCAAGAGGCAATGGGCGTAAATAGAAACAGAAGAAATCCTGTCTAAACCTAAGAAAAAAAATTTTTGCTTTGACGATGACTGAACACTGCCACAGGTTTCCCAGAAAGGCTGTAGAGTCTCCATTCTTGGAGGTACTAGAAACCCTAGAAACTAGTACTAGAAATACTAGAAATTAAGATTTCTATCTAGCTGTCTAGAAGTATCTAAAAGTACTAGAAAACTAGAAAGGAGGACACGGAGCTGAGAGACCTGCTCTAGCTGTCCCTGCTTAACAAGGGGGGCTGGACCAGATGAGTGGGGGTGCACCAGGGGTGCCCTCCAACCTCAACCATTCTGTGAACTGCTATAAGGTGGTCTGTTTTGGAATCAAATAACTGAAGCCTATTGCTGCTGTCACCAAGCTAGACCAGACATAACTTCAACGCATTTGTCACAAACATAGGTTGTAAAGGTTGGTGCTTGTGAGAAGTGACTTTTCTAGAAGCATTTCTGGAGGAGGACAAGACATGTATCTGTTACTGAGTTATCTCCAGGTAGCTGACTGATAGGTGAAACGTAGGAACCCTTTCGTATGTCACGACCGACAGCGCTGGAAGTGTGGCATAGCTGTGAACTGCACCTTGCACAGCTTTTTATCACAACACAGCTTGCAGTCTCAGACCATTGATTTCAACAAAAATACTCCAAACATCTTTAAGAGTCCTCTTCACCTCTGCTAATCAGATTAGGAGGCATGTGACTAAGTATCAGCTCTTACTAAGACAGAAGATTGAAGACCGCTTCTCAAGCATTGGTAGGATAAGGATCTGGAAAACTGGGGTTTTTTTAAATGTATTTGGTGGAAGGGAGTAAAAGAATGAGGTTGAGAGATTATACAATATCACACGGAATTATAGGAAAAAAGCTCAGGCACATGCCATTAAAATCAAACAAAGGATCATGCTAAGGGAAATAGCAAACTCTTTTTCTAGGCCTCTCAACTAGCAAAAATACTCATGACTGCATTGAGGATGCAGGCAGGTTGGTGAGGCTGAGCATCCCTCCAAGGGATGTCCTAGCAAGAGGAAGATGTACTACGAATCCGGGCTGGGATAAGTCCCAACTCTGTGCTATGCCCAAGCACAGAGCTAGGGATGAAGATGTTCAGACAGAGCTTCCCTTGCCTCTGCTCATCTGTACAGCTGCTGCCACTGCTGACAATGGTACCCGTCGCTGTTGGGAATGACAAAATCTGGTCAATGAAAGTTTGGTCAGTATTACTTATGACCAGCGATACAAAATGGAGGCAGCAGGGAAAAGTAGAAAACGAATGGCGAGTCTTAATGAATTTCCTCGGAGCAGCTTTCATCTCGTACATCACACATTAATGCAGTGTTTAAATTTTTATTTCTTTAAGTCAGTAATAGAAAAATTAAATTATGCATTATTAATAAAGTAACTTACAGAGAGGCTAAAGCATTTCAAGAAGGTGAACAGAGCTTTCAGAGGCTCTGTTGCCAAAGTTGAGAGGATGGTGCGGAGGAAAGTATTTGGGACCCTTTTAAAATCTCTCAAAAATGCATCTGGACACTATCATCTGCAAAGGATTCACTACTGGGATGGCAACTGTCGATGAACACAGTTGCAAGCAGAAATGCGCAAAGCTGTAGTAATTGAATAATTGCAAGCCATAAAGCAATATCCCACTTCTCCTATCTTGTCAGAGCTGGGATGAAGTGACATTAGTGCAAGAGAAAGAAGATTGCTTTTGCAGACTTCCCGGGGTAGGGACAGGGCCTTTCAGTGGGTCATACCAAGTCGAAAAAAAATTAAGCCTCCTCTCTTACTGCAGTAATAAATAATTACTGAACCTAAACAGATAAGTGCAATTACCAATAATCTTGAGAAAGATTATTTTAATATGGAACAGAGCACTGTTAAAGCAATTAAACTGCTTGTAAAAAACCCCCAAACTCAGCAGGATTTTAACACGTGCAGATAGGGAAATCTATCAACACCACCGCTGTGTTTTCAGTTCAGGCACAGCTTATCCTGTGGCCCTAATCTGTTCCATGGTGCTGCTTTTTCTGCCGTGCTTTGCTACTCCTTCTTCCCATAGAAATATATGTGCTTTAGCAGTGGGAGGAGGCGATCCCTGCCTACCGTAGTGATAGTTTATGCAGCCCTTTTGTTTGCTGTTACGAAAGTCCCTTCACACCCTGCCACACACACGCGGGGAAGTCTGCGCCAAATCCAGAAATGTTTCCTTTCAAACAGGAACGGAGGCGAAGAATGGAAGCGTGTGGCAGAGGTCTGGGAGGGAGGGAAGCTTCTCTGCAAATCACGACATGAGAAATATAAAAATAGTTTCAAAGTGGCAAACCCAGAATCATGTTCACAATACTTACCCTGGTATCAACATTCTAAAAAAAGGCATTGCATAATCTGAACACAGCAAAGTCATAAAAATACAGCTTTTTTTTTGTGCTAGCAAGGTCTTAACTCACTTAGTTTAGAAGCATCCTATATTAAACATCCTTTAAGATGTGAGATATGTTTCCTGTCACATGAGCTACATCATGGAAAAGATTTGTGAACATTTTTCTGTATATGTTGTGTGAAGCTTCTGTTCTTTTTCTTTCAAAATACTGCATATTTGGGTGGGATAACAGGAGATAATACTCAGACCTGCATGTAAAATATTCATTCTAGTTGAGTCTTCACAACATTCAGGGCTTCCCAGACACAAGACTGGAGAGAATGCTCTGTTTCTTCTCTTCATACCTACTTCTGGAAGGGGCATCTTTTAATTAATAATTTAATTTAGTTAATTAATTCTCAAACATGGGTAAATTGATATGCAAAGGAGCACCCAAAGTGTCCAGACATTTTCAAAGAAGTGGTAACAGAAGTGATTTCCTCTTGGGTGGATTTGCTACCCATGTTCAGCTCATACAGAGAGACATATATTCTATAGGTGGTTTTACATTATCAGCACCTTTCTAATTAAATTTCAATAGGTATAAAAGTCTATTACTGCTTATAAAATTCACTTCCAAACCCTGGAACTTTGCTCTTCTTAACTGTCTTCTCTCTCATACTTCTTAGAGAATTACACTACTAATGATGGGATTAATATTAAGCCATTTCATTACAAATGAGTTGGATGTACTGTTAATATCTTGAATTAATCTGCATTTGGCAAGCACATCTCTGCCCTTGTCCTTCTTTCCAAAAGAAATGTAGAATGACAGATTCGTTAGAAGTCATAGATGGAATGTCTGCAAGGTTAACCAGTGAGATAGGACTGGATACCTTTTATAAGAAGGGAAACTAAGGATACCTTTCCAAGAATCACAGAAATCAGACAAAGCTACAGAATTAGGGGGTGCTGGTCAACAGCCGCATGAACATGAGCCGGCAGTGTGCCCAAGTGGCCAAGAAGGCCAACAGCGTCCTGGCCTGTATCAGAAATAGTGTGGCCAGCAGGAGTAGGGAAGTGATCGTGGCCCTGTACTCGGCACTGGTGAGGCTGCACCTCAAATACTGCGTTCAGTTTTGGGCCCCTCACTACAAGAAGGATGTTGAGCTGCTGGAGCGTGAGAAGGGCAGCGAAGCTGGTGAGGAGTCTGGAGAACAGGTCTTACAAGGAGCAGCTGAGGGAACTGGGCTTGTTCAGTCTGGAGAAGAGGAGGCTGAGGGGAGACCTTACCGCTCTATACAACTACCTGAAAGGGGGTTGTGGTGAGGTGGGTGTTGGTCTCTTCTCCCAAGTAACTAGTAAAAGGACAATAGGAAATGGTCTCAAGTTGCTCCAGGGGAGGTTTAGACTGGATATTAGGAAAAATTTCTTTACTGAGGGAGTGGTCAAACATTGGCACAGGCTGCCCAGGGAGGTGGTGGAGTCGCCATCACTGGAAGTGTTCAAAAAACGTGTGGACGTGGCACTTCAGGACATGGTTTAGCGGGCATGGTGGTGTTGGGTTGATGGTTGGACTTGGTGATCTTAAAGGTCTTTTCCAACCTTAATGATTCAGTGATTCTGTGATTTTTTGTTTGTTTTTTTTTCACCCCACTTTCTGTAACTGTAACAGCTGCTTTAATCCTGAGGGCTTGACCCTGTTTTTTTTGTCAGGTGCTGTATGGACAGTACAAGTGCAAATGCCCACGCATTTTCCTTTGAGCTTGTCAAATCTAGTGAGTTTGCTTTTAAGATGGCCTTAGTCTCCTGGCTCGTTTTGTCTTGGCCACTGCTCAGGTTGGGACTCCACGGACCTTGGCGACACTGCTGGGCGTGCTGGCAGTCGGTCACCTGCGTCTTTCCCAGAGCCAGCCACCTTCCAGGCTTCCACTGCACAAGCAGCAGATCTCAACCTGAACCAAATCATGTTTTGCTTCCCATAAAGGGCTTAGGGAATCGGGCAGCACTAAAAGGAGGAAAAAAAAAATTCCTGAATCATCTTCCCCTTTGCAACACAGCCAGCGAAGTGCAGCCTCCAGCCTTCCACTTGGCATGGAGGCATCTGCAGTTGGATCCTGCTTTATGTGAGAGAGCAGATGGAGACGTT
This sequence comes from Phaethon lepturus, assembly GCF_000687285.1. Taxonomy (NCBI): domain Eukaryota; kingdom Metazoa; phylum Chordata; class Aves; order Phaethontiformes; family Phaethontidae; genus Phaethon; species Phaethon lepturus. Next base: position 140,908 of record NW_010512441.1, on the reverse strand, counting down.
GAAGGGGAGGTTGCGGACAGGATGATTTCCATGACTCACCTTTTGATAATGCTACAAAAGTAGCGTTTGGGAAGTCGTTATTATTGACCATATTATTGGCCACATAAATCAATAAGACTTCCTAGAATGGTGAAGGGCCTGACCTGCTGCAGCAGGTATCGCACTGTCTGAACAGGGGCACAGGAAATAAGGGACATTACTTCAGGCTTTTGCTTAGCTTCGAAGTGAACTATTGCAGACCAGGGGAAAAAAACCAGAAGAAAAGAAAAAAGATTGATTTTCTTTTTGGCAAATATTTGGCTACAAGGATCTGCTCATCTGTCATTTGTCTTGCCTTGAGAATTGGCCTTTGCAGAATGAAACAAACAAACACTGTTACACGGTATGGCATTTTGTATTGACGTAAAAGCCTCGCTGAGGATAACGGACATTTATAGAGCAATTCATATGACTTTAAAATTATCCACCTTTGCCTTTGCTTAGCATTGTTTAATCTAATAGTTTGCATTTGTTATTTGAAATGTACGCAGAGTAGATTGTGCTGCTGATAGCTACGTGAAAAACCTGCTGCCTTTTAAGAAGACTTATCATTTGCGTGCGTACTAATGTGCTCTCTTGAGAGCAGGGTTTCATGTGGACAATTACAGACAGGCTGTGTTCCCCACCTATTCCTTAGAGGGGGCAAAGCCTGTCTGCACCAGCATAGGTTCCCCAGAAGACCCGTATAATTCCCCAGAAGACCCATGTACACGGTAGCACAATCTTCCACTGTAGGTGGTGGATTAGAAATAGAAAATATAAACTGTTGTACTTGCTCTGATTATGCTCAGCTTTCTCTTGTTCCCTTGAGAGTCATTGCCAATTGCTAAAGGTTGACATAAAGTTGCTGTGCAGACAGGTAAAATTCAGGGACATGAAGGCAGCTCGCTCATACCAAACTCCCTGACAACTCATCCTTCACATTTCCTACCGCCCGCTCACAACACTCCCTGCTTTGTGAGCACAGGCATGGTGAAACAGGGAATTGGGCTTTAATTGCCGGAAGTCTTACCCTGTGGGTATTTTCTGGGAGATAAAAACTTCACAGCCAAGTCCTGTGATGCACAGCTAGGACTTGGTCATCACAAAGAGAGAGAAAGTTTCCTGTATCTGTTGGAATACTTTAATTCTTGGTGACTCTTCAGCTGAAGTCCATTATCCTTCAGGAAGAGTGAATTTGCACCATTAATGTCCACATTCTGATCATCACCATCCCCTGTCTTGCTTTGTTTTAGTACCACAAAACAAATAATGGATAATTTCATTGCCTAGCTGACAATGCACAGAAGAAAACTCCAGGGACAGACAGTTATTTATGCCTGAACGTAGGGCTCACATTCATATTTATGTAGCTTGGATAAGCATTCTGACTATCAATCAGGCTTATTATGACATCAAGATTTTTAAAGGCAGCTGATCCATCTTTTACAGAGATGCCACTCAACCCAGCGCTCTTTTCTTCTTCTGGTGCCCAGGAAGCTTTTGGTAAGTAGATGATATATAACGAACACCTTTGAGTAAGCAAAATCTTAGAAGTTTTGTTTGATATTGAAGCAACATGTTTTACTACCAACCAGTGAAAAGCCTAAGAATCACAAAGCATATTATTATTTTCACACAAGTTCTAGGCTTTTTTTCCAAGTAGTATTAACTTTTGAAGTACGTTAAAAAACAGTGCAAAGCTGGGACTACCCTGACAATCAAAGCTCTCATGACCATACCCAATAATTCTATTAAATCTACATCTGAGCATTATCTGAAATAGTATCTTCAGTGATATTAGAGAAAACAAACAGAGTCTTTGACTGAATACAAGTGAAGCACAGTAAAATATGCTTTTCAGTTGCCTTGCCGTCACCCAACACCATGGGAACAGGCCGATTCTTCAGGGATCCTCGCTAGAGTTATAACACAACACTGCTGTTTTTACAATCAAAACGGTATTTTAACCCAGGCCACCCGCAGATGGGGTCACTGTAACACATCAACCACGACTTGAGCTTAAAAGCACACAAACAGAACTCACTCCGTCCTCAGAGGAAGCAGCCAACCACAGAGACGTCCCTGACCCCCAGGATCCCAGCCCAACAGCAGCTCCAGTCCAAGTCCCACCTGGGACACTTGTCTAGTGTAGTTCAAGACTTCAGAAAGCAAGCTTTGTATCGCGGTGTGAGAACAAGAGCGGCCTTATGGTTAGGTTTTGGTGAACGCTGTACGTGTGCTTGCTAGCAGATACATTTACTATATGACTTAGTGGTGATGCCTGCCCTCAATGGGCAGGTAAAAGCATGACTGAGCAATGGTACACCGGTAATGAAAATTTTATTTTACTTCAGATAGACCTTTTCAGTATAGACACAAGAGTTGTTTCGGTAAATAATGACAAATATTCTTAAAAGAGCTGTTTTCTAGATTTTTGGCAGTAAAAATAACTCTAATACTGCTTGAAGAGCAATTTAGGTTTTTCTCTTGGAGTGTGGGGGCAAAGCAATACATAATACCACAGAGCCAAAGAAAAGTTTGTTTCGGGTGGTGTTAAATGGACTCCACTTTACAAAAACACTAGTGCTATCAGAGGTACAAAAACTAGACAAGCTTTTGGGCACAAAATCTCTTCCTAAATTCAGAGATGGAAGTAACCGCCTTTAAAGCTAAATGCAGCCGAGTACAAAGGCAAGTTAGCAGACTTCTCTGTGCCCGACTGGGTATGTTAATTGTTTAGTCAATCTGAAAGAAAAGGTAGTTGCTACCTATGAAATAACGTTACGAAGGACTGAAGCGTTAAGTTGGGGAAGGCTGCCAGGACAGGGAAGCATCGCAGCTCCACCAGCAATAAGACTGCTCATGGCAATTCATTGCTCACCTGAGCCAGCTTTCAAGCAGTGGTGCTTCCTTTTCGGTGTTGTGATGCTGTGGATGCCAGAGATTCAAGGATTAGGATATGTGACAGTTTCACAGCGTGAGCCTCAAGCCAGCAGGCTCTTAAATCCCAAAGTGTCCAAACAGTTTTCATTGTGCTTTCATCCATTCCCCACTAAGTAAGATCAGCAGGGGAAAAACTGCCTCCATGTATGAAATGAGAAGAGCACAACACCTGCTGAGTGGGAAACTGTATTCATGAGGTACGTAAATGAGTTAACAACAGGACGACGTTGTAGCTGGACCTGCAGCATAAACTCTGCCACAGCCCATGCAGATTTCCTAAGATATATGGGGATCATGAACTAAAACCTGGCTGTTACAGAGGAAGGTGTGTGTTGTTCAGAAAGTCTACAAAATGCAGAAAAACTAACCTTATCTCAGGGAAAACAAAGAATCACAGAATCACAGAATCACTAGGTTGTAAAGGACCTTCAAGATCATCAAGTCCAACCATTAATCCAGTGCCACCATGTCCCCTAAACCATGTCCTGAAGCGCCACATCCACACGTTTTTTGAACACTTCCAGAGATGGTGACTCCACCACCTCCCTGGGCAGCCTGTTCCAATGCCTGACCACCCTCTCGATGAAGAAATTTTTCCTAACATCCAATCTAAACCTCCCCTGGCGCAACTTGAGACCATTTCCTCTTGTCCTATCGCTAGTTACTTGGGAGAAGAGACCAACCCCACATCTCCACAACCCCCTTTCAGGTAGTTGTAGAGAGCGATAAGGTCTCCCCTCAGCCTCCTCTTCTCCAGACTAAACAACCCCAGTTCCCTCAGCTGCTCCTTGTAAGACCTGTTCTCCAGACCCCTCACCAGTTTCGTTGCCCTTCTCTGGACACGCTCCAGCAGAGCAACAATTCCAGCATATCAAGAAGGCCTAAGAGGCTTGCAGATGCCCATCCACAGAAGCTATAAAAAGTGTCCAAACCTATGAAGACCAGCCAGTACCAGCCTTTCCCAGCCAAATGCACATTGCTTCATAGGACCAGTAACGCTTTTACCCATAGCGTTAAGTATGGTGTGCTAAGTCGGTATGGTATTTGTTCCTGGGAGGAGACACTGCAGAGTCAGGTGTGCTGAAGCAGTGTCTCCAACCAGCACCTCCTGGGAGTTCCTTTTCACAGGTGCTGGCATTAGAAAATGAGACAGAGCGTGGCTGTGCCGGGCTGAGGTGCCTAACCCAGCTCTCGGCCAGAAGCGGCAGAGCGACATTAACACAATACTCCTTTCCAGCCAGGCTATTGAACCTGGGCAAGGTACCACATTATTCAGCTTCCAGCCCACAGGTGAGATTTGCCTCTGCCTGACACTTTATGCTGTGAAGACTTGCCCTGAGATCTCAGAGCTGGCCCTGAGCAGAAGGCTGGCCAGAGACCTCCTGAAGTCCTTTCCAACTTGCACTATCCTAAGATACTGTGAAACAACCCATTTTGAAATCTGGTAATGAAAATGAAAAACTGCTTCCTACCAGTAAAAACCATGTGCATGATTTCTGCTATTTTTTTCCTCTGAAGAGAACACCTCTTCTCACAGGTACAGGGTAAATAAAGCCTTTTTATCTAGAAGGCAGATTTTGTAATACACTGTAAACAAGTTGCCTCCCTGGGGAGTTAATGTCATTTTGTGGGATTACTGAAGTAAATAAATGTTTATCCAACAGAAGTGAGCATGTTTTTGACCATTAGTTTCAAAAAGACTAGGAGAAAAAGATCTAGTCATGGATCATATCAGCCAGTGACTGCTACGTATCAGCAAAATGCTGAAGGATTTTAACTGCCACAAGTAATTTCTGGTTCCAGTTAACTTTTTTCTTCCCTTCTTTTTAAAGTTTTGCCTGATGTGAACTGGTATATTGATAATGAAACTTGTCATTAGTCCCTTTCTAGGGCGTTCTTCAATTAAACTAAATATAGCCATAAAATCCTCTGTTAGATAAGATAACAGAGTACTGCAGCGATAGCCTGCCAGCTGTTAACAAAAGCTGTTAAGTCCCTGAGGGAGTCAGGGATGGGCTGGGACTGCTGCTATTGAACAGTTAAACCCTCCGGTAACAGTAATACATCTATAGACCCAGTTAAGAGTGGGGCTACAGCAATATGAAAGTATACGCAGTAACACCTGCACAAACTTCTAGAGGCCAACGTAGCTCAAATGTGGTTTTAGAAAACACGCAGGGTTTAGCTGGAATAAAACAGCTCATATCCCACAGTGGAGATGAACAAAGTTGTTTCATCACTGTTTGAACAGTGCTGATATTATTTTTCTTTATGCTGGCAAATTTCTGAATTAAATTAAATATAAATATCTGATTTAGATAATAGCAGATGCTGATTTCTTGCCTTTGGGAAAGGGTGAACATGACAGATAAGACATAGCTTTTTCCATCAAGAAAAGGCCCAGACATGGTGGTGGAGGAGAGCGAGTAGGTTAACTCCAAGCACGCAGGCTGCTATTACGGCCTTGTCTACCCAGCCAATGTTTCCTATTGTAGCGTTATGATTATACTGCTGTCATTATATGTAATTATGTGGTACGTACACATAATAGACTGAGCACAGTCTATTCGCACAGTCACAAGGATGAACGACAGTGTGAAGGTGACAAAAAGAGAAAGAAAAATGAAAAAAGAGGAAGAGGAAGGCAAGTAAAAAAGAAAATAAGAAGGAAAAGGAAAAAATGGAAAGGGAATAGGAAAGGGGAAAGGTGATTTGCAGCAGAGTGAGGTGCCCATGTAGGAGATTACAAAGGTAGACATCTTCTGCGTATGCGTTTCTGAACAGGCAAGGACCTCGGCCACTCTGGCTCAGGAGAGGCAGGGGTCAGTTCTGGCAGTAGGCTGGACAGGAGATGTACTCCCTCCCTTGTTCCACGGTCTGTTCCAGCCATATTAAGCCACTGTAATTACATGAGTATAATGACAACATTTTAATTTCCCATTGTAATTTGTAACACTATAGCTTTATACAGACCAGCATTGAACCAGTAAGTTTGGTTATGCTGGATGTCTTTGGGTATGAAACATCTAACCACCGAGGCAGAGTTTTAGCCTGGACTCAGTAAGTAGAAAAAAATGCAACAGTGAGAAAATCGAATTCTCCAGGGTGCTGCTTCTGAAAAGATGTCAGCTGACTATGCAGCACTTCTTTCTGCACCACTGAGGAATTTGACTTGGGGGCTACCATTGCCTTACGTAGCAGGGACTTTTGAGGCAAAATGGTCTGAATCTTACGCTGTAGCTATGCAGGATCATAGGACAAGATGGGGATGCTGCAGAGGTGAGCAGAGAAATCCCTGGAGAAGATTACACAACCTGAGCGCGTAGGAAATTTGCCAGGTAGATACAATGGATCTATGTGGATGGGTGTAAGTACAGAGAAAGGATTGTGTAGTGCTTAGCTTGAAAAAGAGCTGATAAACCCATAACTGTACCACCTTTTTTTAAATTCAGATTGTTTCACTCATCTGGGCTACCAAACAGTTACATCTTCATATAAACAGGAAGAATGGTAGTATGAATTGTCTACAGAAGAAGCAAGGAAAAGGTGGTGAGAGTTGTACGTGTTTACAAATTGGATGGCTCAGCAGTACAGCAGTTTGTGTAACCATGCTTTGTTATACTGATAGATAAATGGAAGGCTTTAGCCTACTCATAGTTAATGCAGTTACTGTTAAGAAAGATGCCACTTTGCTGCAAGGTAGCCTTGCATTTGATGAAGGGTGGAAATTCAACTGTGACCCTTCCTTTTATTTAGGAAGGGGGAAGAAGCGAAGTGTGAGAGTTGGGTATGCAGTTAGTGATTTATTTGCTAGGACTTCACTGTTTGCTGCTATAAACTTCTTCTAAGAGATTAATGGGACTACAAGTTTAACAAACCAGAGTACCTATCTGAAGCGCATGGATGTATCATGCTTGATTTATAATCCCACTGGGCCAGTACTTGTGTTGACGCTGTATGCCAATATGACTACAGGCATATCTGCACAGTGTAGTTCAGGCACCTGGGCACAAATTGCCTCAGTCCTATAGATATATCACTGCATTAGCCTGGGACTGTGTCAGATAAGAGGCAAGAGTGCTCTCAAAAGATAACATTTCTAAACTGCTTTAAACCTGCAAAGAGCTCAGGCAACCTGTGGTGACCTTGTTTCTAATAAGGTCAATGTGTAAGGATGAAATACGGGCATGTCAGAGAGAGGCGAGTAACCGATTTGAGGAAGAAGAGCTGGGGTGGAACAAGAATGAGGAGAAGGAAGAACAGGATGGCTGTGGGCTGCCATGGCTTGCCCGTTCAAAACTGGAAAGCCTGAAGCACTCTGGCAATTTCCTTCAGGTAACTTTAACTTCCCCCTGTCTACATGGTCGGGGAAAACTTCCCGCATCGTCCCCTTGAAAGAGCCTTCCAAGGAGGGCTGGAATGGCATGCACGGACACCTTTGCCACACCACTGTGAATGAAAAAGGAGACTCCAGGTCTCAGAGGTAGCATCACCTGTGTTTGGTTTAGAAGTACATCGCCTGCAGGACTGTGACTTCAAGAGTTGCTGCCAAAATGCCCTGCGTGACGACTCGTACCCTCTAGGTACACCCTGCTGCGTTAATGGTGCAGCAAAAGGCAGTAAAAGTGCTTTGCACTGTTTTGCATCCAAGGTTTGGCAGCCATGGGAACAGATGGGAGCGAGGCGTGAGCACGGCCGGGAGCATTTGCAGTTTGCAAGGCTGCTGTGTCAGGGATCCCTCCGAGCAGAGCGGCGAGGCGAGTCGGTACCCGGAGCATCCCCACTTCATAGCGCTGAGCGCCTTGCTCCGCGCTGCCGGGTGCCCCAGCCGTTAGCGCGGGGAGCCTGTTGCCCTCTCACGTCCCGTTGCGGTACAGCTCCCGAGGGTGGAAAAGGCAGCTTCAGCCGAGTCAGATGCTCGTTCCTGCTCTCCCATGCCCGATCTCATACTGTAGAAAAGACACTGTAACAAAGTCACTAGGAAGCTGATGCAGGGAGAAGGTTTAATACGTGAACTGACTGATGCTTCTCTACTCAAAAGTTTTCCTTGTATTTCTTGAAGCAAAAAAAGAATGGGGTAAACAGAATATGAAACCCCAAGGCAGCTAGAACTCTTTCAGGGAAAATTTTCTCACACTAATTGCTCTTCCCAAGCTTTGGGCAAGGATGTGACTCCTGCAGACATCTTACAGATGAGCTGGAGGATATTTCACACAATATACGTGCCAGATTCAAACTGTCTTCTCAAAAGAATAAAACAGCTTTTGTACAGTAGGGTTCAATAATCTTGGCTGAATGTCTCTTCACTTATTTGAATTTTGAGAAATCACACTCAGACCCTTTCCATTCCTGACTTTGAAGAGTCTTTGGAACATTTTGCATAGAAATTGCGATGAAACAGTCCTCAATTTTTATGTCGTTGTTGTTAAAAATAACAATGTCAACTTTTGAATGCACCGAGTGGCTATGATGAGAGATGCCTACTATTTACAAAACATTTTCATAGTTGTCTGATATTTCAAGATTCTGAAATCACTTGAGAATCTCTGGGAAGTAAAGTTTAATTTGGCCTCTTGGCATGTGCAATTAGTTGGTTGCCTTAGCTACTCCTCAGATGGTTCTGTTACATACAAATTAAGCTTGAGCATATCTGTGCTGGGTTGTTAGTTAAAAATGAGATTGAGAGGCCTGCGCATATCAGGTTTAAGCAATATAAAAAATTTCTGACAATTTTACTTACTTTGCTCATGATAGTGATAGCTTTATAATTGTGTTTTAATACATTCAACAGTATGAAGATTTTACTGTCTAGCTTTATATGCATTCAGGGATATCAGCTATTTTTTTTAATGGTCTAGTAGAAGTTGATATTTAAATTCAAGACATATTGAGGTACATCTGCTTGGACAGATTCAGCAATGGCAATTCACTCTGTCCAAAGCAGTTTGAGGCTTAGTATGAGAGTCTGTTTTGAAGACGATGTTGAGAGAATGGGAAATTGGTCCTTCTCATTCAGTCTAACATTGAAATTACTCAGATACAAAAGGTTCAGTCCAAGTGTGCACATGTAAGTCTTCAGAGCCCTTGAAATGCCCTCAGGCAACCTGCCTGGCCCCCAGCTGCCCCACCAGAAGAGCACAGATCTCCTGCAGGTCCCATGTCACATCTGCCATGCGGACGTCCCAGACACCCTACGTCATCACAAATGCACGGGGGGCTTGGGATGACACATTTGATATTTTCCTTTGGTGCCACAAGGTGCAGTTAGTATATTGTTAGATTAATAAGTCAAATAGCTCACACACATTAACAAAGCCCAGCAGAAGGCATTGCTGACCTGCATAAGCTGAACATCCGGAGAAAATCTTACGTGGACAAATAAAAGTGAATACTGAAAACATTGCAGGGTGATCCTTGCTCACTGAGAGCGCTATACAGTCTACACAATACTTTGATTTTGATGGGGTTTTGTTAGGTAACTAAGAAGCATGTAATAGCAAAGGAGTTGATTGTGTTGAGAATCAGAGTTTGAACACTTTACAAGGATCAAATACATTGGAATATCTGCAGTTAATTACTTTTAAATAGCTTCCAAAGTGAGTGTGCTCAGAATGACTGGCCACCTGCCTCTCCCCTACCCCTACACACACACACACACACCCCCCTCCACTCGCCCACACTATGAATTTACTTTGCTGAAACTCAGATTCCCATTCTAGCAGGTACTTGTGGAGATGCCTATCTCTACCTCCTTCAGTGGAAGTCCCATGTACTCAGTTTTGACATGCTTATGACTCAGCTCCTCTGCTTGAGGACAAGCATGAGCTGGATGTTTCTCTGCTGACTCATACTGTATGAAGTCTGCAGGTTCTTGACCACATTGCTTGCACTGCCTTTGCTCTCATCCCAATTGTCTTCAGCTAAAGACCTGTCTGTAACTGAGAGAAGAACGGGTGTGAGACCCACTATTTCTGCTGCTACTATAATATAAGCTATACCTTTTTCTCATTGCCATGTTATTTACATTAGATTTGATACGGGCTTTTTTTTCACTTCAGTTATACTAACTTATAAGATATAGATAATATATATTTGCATATATGTATGCAAAGGTAGATATAACAGCAGGAGAATATTAGGGCTTCAACTGACACTACTTAGGTATACACTGATAAATTTTTATCAGTGTAAATGTTTTCATATTAAAACACTGAGTATATTTCTTGAATTATGTGTTAGGGAAAAAAGACATATTTAAAGTGATGCAAAAATTACACATTGCTTCGGACTAAATCAGGACAGGAATGAGTCTGAACAGCAGAACTCTTCAGTCAGATTATGACTTTTCCCAAAGTCACTTCTCAGAGTATAATTGTACTTTAAGTACTATTCAATCCACTTATGTTTCACAGTTATAAATTGTCTCTCTTTTTTTCTTATTGTGTAATATTTTGCAGCTTCCAGCTTACACTTCTTGACAGATTGAACTTAAATCAAAAGGACCAGATACTTCCTTCTTTTTCTATGGGAAGCTTAGCAGTGAAGCGTGCTTTCTTCTTAAGCTTTGTCACTGACAATTACTAGAAAACAAAATCAGGAAAATGCTGCCTAGTCCAAAGTTCCTTTTCAAAACTATTGTCTGCAGTCAAGAGGCAATTAACTCACTATATTGATTCAGAGTTCCTGGGGAAGGGGCGGGGAATCAGTTATCAGCAAGGCTGTTAATGCAAATTTCTTATTTACCAACACCGCTTGCTAAGAAGTACTGCATACTATTAGTGAAATGAAAAATGTGTTGCTTATAACTTTGAAATGTTTTCATTTAGAGTTGGCTTTAATGGCTCCTTTTTTCTCAGCATCATTATTAATATGCAAATAGGAAAGCAATCTTGTGTAAGCAGTGACCATGATTTATGCTACCTGAGCACATTTTCCAGTAGGAACAATGGAATTTGTTATCATGAAAAAATAATGTGTGTGGAGGTAGGGAAGAGACACTAGCAGAAAGGGGTATGTTGTGTTTTGGATGTGTAGGGTTGATGTTTCTGTAAAGACAATGAACAGTACAGGAGTTTTTTGAGAAGATCTCACAGACTCAGTAGCTATTACTGTATCCTGTAGATCTAACTTTGTTTGTGAGATGGACCAGCTCTGGCGTTTGCAGGGAGGCATACTCATAAATATCCTGCTAAGATATTTATCTGGCATGCTGCTGCGTACGGGACTCCCACTGAATGGCAGGGCTCTCTGGTTCCCGGCCCATGCCCGAGCACCACCCTGGAAATTTCTGTGGCAGCTTCGTTTTCTTTTAATGAATCTTTTTGCTGCCTGAGTGGATAGAGGCCAGTTCAAAAACAGAGATCCAGATTTACACTTTCCTAGTGATTGAGTGGTTCATGCGCTCTTTACTGGCTACAGGTTTCTAGAACACCATTTTGGTGAATGCCTGACTGATAATTTAGGGAAGGCAAGGTCTGTTAAGACCCTTATCTTACAAAAACTTATAGAACATATTTAAATTTACTCCCTGCAATTAATTTCACTCATATTGGTGAGACTATTTTCTTTCATATTAGGCTCGATGACTTTATACAGCAAAGGCAAATTGGTGTAACATCTATCAGATAACAGAGACTGAATGAAGCATTTCCTCCACTTCCCTAAATCCTTTTCGATACACACAACTGCTTGATATGTGTTACGTATCAAATACAAAGCCTTGAGAATTACCTGTATCTAGTATGTGTGAGCACTAGACTGAAACAAAACCTAGCACTTTGAGGGACCCAATACCTCCCATACCTGGGGCAATTGCTGAGGCGTTAATTTGAGAAAGCTGGTACTGAAACCATTATTCCTTTTTGGTATGAAGACCCTTACTGCTGTCCTGGGATCTTGCAGGTGGCTCGCTGTCTATTTGAGTGTCTCCATTTAATTAAGCACGGCACAATATTGGTACAACCGAGATGGAGTCTCAGGGCCCGTGATCCCAACTCAGAGCACATTAACGTCAACGCCAAGACTCCCATCAACTCTGATGGTTTTAGGTCAGACTATAAACGAGTCAAAAATCTTGAAAAAAAACCTTCCTGAACTTGTCAGGGAACTTCAAAGGCACGACACAGACGTATTTTTGCTCTTTACAACACAAAAGTGGCTTTACATTGAAATTAAATCCATCATTCCTCTTATAATATATGTCTCAAGACTTTCCACTTTATTTTGAGTAACTACCGAAACAACCAAAATATGGAAGAGAAATACATCTACAACGAGAGGAAAGCAGTTATAAACTATCATGTGTCATAACAGAATGCAACACATCTACATCACTTCAAAAAGCTTATTTAATAAAATACCACGTAAAAAAAAGTGGCGAAGGAAATAAACTAAATGAAAAGATGAACTTAGCCTCTCATATTCGTCCTTAACCTCCCTCCTATCATGTTCTTTTGCCCCTTCCCCTTATGTGAGGCATCCTAGACTTTATCTTCTGTTTTGGTTTCCCAAAGCATTGTTTTTCCTTTACACGGTATTCGAAAAACTACTTGATCCATGTGGCCTGACTTACCAGAGAGGGAAGGGAGATCTCCTTGCCCCTGAGAGCAATCAATCAGCCGTGTGCAGCCATGCCCTCAGACAGAGCAGTCCTCGGGAGAGGAGTGAGAAGAGCAGGTCAACGAGGCGATGTCAGACGGGAAATGCTTTCCATAGGGATCCTTGGGGGTGGCGATGTGGAGTTTGCTGCAGCCTAACAAGCCCCAGAAAGCTGGTGGACAGCGAGCAGGACTGGAGAAAAGGACCAGGCTTGCAGGACGCAGTAAGCAAAGGAGAATGCTTAGTTACAAATTCCGTTTTTTCATCCACTTCAGTTTGAGTTTTCTCTTTTTTTTTTCTTTTTAAGTTCTTTTGTTCATGGTCTCAGAGCTTTTGCTACTTTGGGGTTTCATAACTACTTCCTTTTTTTTTTTAAAGTCATATGAAAAAATGAATAATTGATTACATGCTCTTACCAAGAATAACCAACAAAATTAAGATTTTACATTTGTTCCTTTCTTCCTCCTTTCCTTTAACCTTCTATCTTTCATAAGTGTAGAAAATAGGTGGGGCAGGGAGAAAAAAACCCTAAAACTCAGACAAGGAAAATTATTTTTGTCACTTGTCACTAGGAAAATGAAAAATGGTTTAAAAGTTTCCATTAAATGACATTGAACACTTCTGTTAAAATGCAGTTATCATTTGTCACGAGCTCTAGTTTGGGAGCGTCTTTTTGATTTATGAACCGCAAAGTTATTCATTGAAATAATATGCAAATTTCTAGGCTCTGAAAACAGAAAAATTCAGCTCATTGATTTGTTGAGTGTTATTTATGCAGTTGCAACGCTGGTAGCCCACTTTTGATTCTGGGCAGAGACCCTAGTGTCTTGTTTTATGGATTCTCTGGTGATAGAAGACTTGAGCTGCTTGAGCTAGAAGAAGAAAACATGATCCAGAGGGTCTGGTGACATTGCAGTTATTGCTTCCAGTTATCACGCTGGATTAGTCCAACACAGCACGCAGAAAATTGCTTACTGTGCTGAACTGGCCAGAGAGGGGACTAGTACGAACTGCTGTTCCTCTGTAAAGGTAACGGTGATTTATTGAGTTAAGTAACGAGGCTCATTCTGCTGACACCAACCGTCTCAGGGACTGCACACAGAAAGAGAAAGCATTAATCAGCCAGACAACAAGGTGAAACCATTTGTAGCTCTTGCGCACACCACACCAGAGGTATTTTTCCAGGTAGTGATCGAAGCAAACACTCAGTTGCTTCTCGTCTTTTGTTTTAACTGGGGTTCGTGATATAAAATAATATACAATAAAATACAATATACAAAATATAAAATAAAATACAAAATAAAGCAATGCCAAGTTTGGCCACCGTTTCAGGAAGTTACATGCCGTGCACATACCATACAGTCTTTTCAGCTCACTGATACAGTGAACATAAACGAGATGATACAAATCCATCAAGAAAAAGCTCCTAAGCAGTACTGCTTTGCTGATGGCCGTTTCACATTTTTTGAGCTCTCCAACTTTGTTCAGTTCTGCAGAGCAGAAGCAGAAGACTTACCTGTCTTTCCCAAGGGGCTCCTTAATTAAGTAAGATGAGCAGACAGCATGATACAGACACAGAAGAAGCTTTCTGAAGGGTATTAGTCAAAGATAATGCGAAGTTTTCAACGTATACGTGAAAAGTTGCTATTGGGGAATGAGCCCCCACTCCCTCAACAAAATCACTGTGATTGCAAATACAAAGTACTGAGAGAGAAGAGACAAAAAGGTGGGAAGATGTAGGAGTAATGTATATGATTAATGTAAACATGGTTATTATTTAACCACACTGATGATATACAACATTAAGTAGAAAACAAGGTCTGGTGCATGTAAGAAAAGTGTAAAACACTGTCCCTATAATGTTATCTCTGCACACTCTGCAGAGGAGGAACATTTAAATGTCTCCATTTTACAGACAGGGGAATGGACGCCCAGTGAGATAAAGTTGTTTATCAAGCTCTTTGGCAGACAGCCCCAGCACTAGGAATAAGAGCTCGTGCTTCTTAAGGCAAATTTGACTTTCTATCCACTAGGGATTTTATTCACCTTTTAGGTACATTCCTCCATAAAACATCCATTGTACAGAAAAATCTGTATTAGGTCAGAAGAATGAATTTAGTGGAAAACACTATTAAGAGGAATATTGCTTATTCTGTCACTTAATATACTGGAACTGCAGAAAGCTTGCGAGGCATAGCCTTCTCTGGGTACATATAGACGCTAATGGCATTCATTAAACACACGCGCTGAGAGGGAGAGTCACAGCCCATTGAAATGAGCGGATATGGCAACCCTTGATTTTCATAAGCTTTGTATTCGGTTCTGAGAGAGACGGGCTGAGGGAAATCTCCTTTCCCTTCTGACTGATGCACGGAGCTAGCTGAGGGGAGCTGCCAACGTAGTAAAATCGTACCAAGCAAAACATCATAAGAAACCAGGCTGAGCAGTAATGCCTAAAAAGTTTCTTTTACAAATACAAACCTCATTTCACTTTTGAAACTCACCATTTGTCTACAAAAGAAGATTTTTTAAAAGGGAAGAAGTAGCAAAAAGCAGGTACGGCTTATGATAAATCAGACCCGAAGTTCATGTATCTGATCTGATGAACTTTGCTTTAGGGATTTGAAAATGCCCAGATCTCATTGTTGTTTTGGTTAAAAGCTACTGTCTAAGCTCTGTCCTGTTGTGTTAGGTTATTTTGCTGCAAGGTAAATGATTCAATACAAAGACATTCTGCAAAAGGCTCCTTACCTCAGCACGGAGCAAACTATGTCTTCAGCAATTTACTATTCATAGCTCCTGACCGTGTCAGGAGAAGTCAAGGGCACAGGAAAAACTGAGGTGCTAGATCAGATTCCACTGGCACAAGCCATCAGGTGCAGATTCACAGATGAACATTTATCACTCAGGTTTGATGAACCAGTTTCTGTTTCGTAAGAAACTGGGATTTTTTTTCCCTTTCAAGGGTTAAGAGGTGTTTGTGTATCAAAAGTATTGGTTACTGCTGAATGTCTTCAAAATAAATCAAGAGCCATCCTAGCTGTAGCAACGTGTTGACATTGTAAAAGGCTGTAGGTAGTTGTGAACAGAAGAAAGGGAGGCACTTGCTGCACTGCAGACAGGTGACAATTAAATCATTTTAAATACTATCTTGGTATGCTATGGGTAGGCTAGACAGCATTTAACATGCTATTCCTATCATGATACATACTAATTAAATACTTGTATTTCATACGGATATCTCATCCTGCAGTACTTTACCAACCCTTTTCAGCTTTTCAATAACGATTTAACACCCTCATGCCAAGCTGTGGAAAATTATCTTGCAGCTGCAGCATCTGCTCCCAAGCTAACCCTGGAGCTGGCTGTGTTTATGGTATGAAAGCTGTGCCTTTGTACCCTGCTTTGTTGGGCAGCTAAAGGACTGTGGGATCTCTTCTTTCCTTACCAGTTTTCAAATGAGAGGTGTTCAGTTAGGATAAACGTGCGTTTGCATGATTTTAATGAAAAAAACAAAAAAAACAAAAAACCAACCAACCTCTACAGTGACATTCCTAAGTTGTCCTCTTGAACGTCCACTCATCCTCGGATAAGAAGTCACCTACTGACAAAACGCTGAGATGTGGCTTCCAGGTGATGAAATTACTGGCCACTGTGCACTCAACATCACTTCCAGTGTCAGATACCGTCTTAAATAATTCATTATTTATGTTGCTTCTAATCACAGAGATCTATTCCTGAAAGAAAACCTACCTTGGTATATATTGGTGATAATTTCTTAAAGTCTTTGCATTTATGGCCTCCTAAAAGAAAATCACTATGTGTTAGGGAGGTAATTACTTAAGAATGCATTACCCATTCTTATTCTAATTACCAGTTGTCCTAGCCAAGAACAAGGTTAATAGTGAAAGTCTGAATCTTTTGCAAAATTTGTACAAAGAATGATGCATCTTAACAGGTAAAAAAATGGGAAAAATATTTTGCTTTTATGTCAGATTGGATTTGGATTTTGTGATTGAGAGGTAGGATGGCCTTTACAACAACTGCAGTGTTTTTTTTAACAATCCACAGATTTTATTTCTCTGGCCTTTCTTAAATAAAGGTGAAAAAAAAAAGTAAATTAAGAACTACTCTTCACAGCTTGCTTTCTCTTAACTTCATATACAATCACTCACAGAAGCCCTGATCCTTCAAGAGAATTCCATGTGTAGCTAATATTGTAATAAATTATGCTCCATTATGATGTTATTTTCTGTATCTATACTCATTAGTAAAACACAGCTGTAAATAGGTATAGCAAATTAGAGCTAGTTAGCATCATCCATCTTTTCCTCTCCTACAAATGCTGTGTGTGCAAGTCTGAATGTTTCAATGAGAGAATTTTAATTTTGTGAAAAAGGAACAAAAATCCTTTAATATTTAAAAACAAATGCCCTGGTGAATGGTGAGCAGCTGGTGAACTGAAATCAATGTTTCTGGGAATTCTGTCACTTAAAGAAAAAAAATCTATTTTTTGGCTTTTCTTTCATCAGTCCAGGAATTTGACTGCCTGTTTATTTTTCAAAGGCTTGCATTTTTCGCAAGCTACAATTCCAGAATTTTTGATCACCTTTAGCTGCAACAGAACTCCTATCATTAGCTCATTTTCTTTATTCAGGACTATTATTATAATACTTTTCATGTTATTCTTTAAAATAATAATACTGAAACAGGCTCCTAAAGAAAGCTGAATATAGTCAGCTTCATCCTTCCTAAGATATAGGGATGCTTAAAATATTCTTTACTTATATTATCCACTCACAAGCTCATGTGACTGTTCAAATATACTAATTTCATTTACATGATAGTATCGCTCCTATTTTATGTTCACATACTGAAAAACTGTTATTATATTTCATTACCTCATTTTAAGACTATTACATTTATCTTTGCTGTTCTACATTACTACCATGAAGACACTGCACCTACAGCCTATGATTAGTCTTTTATATTTCTCATCATATTAGGAAAGCAATATAAGAAATTAATATCACAAAAATAAGTTGCTGCCGCTAACCTATCTAGAAGTTTTCCACACAGACATTTTTGAGTAATTGCCAGACTAGGAAGTCAGGTAGAGATAGATGTTGGGATGTTACGTTTTAATTACCTTTCTCCAAAACTGCTGCTATCCCAAAGATATTCCTGTAAGAATGGGAATAGGATTCTGTTTGTATCAGGCCTTGACAATGAAAGGCAGATATAGTGGAGCTGGCTATAGAAATGAATGGCATCGGTTAGACATTGATTTCCCCTCAAATCTCAGCTCTCCTTTAGACTCTGGCTTTGTCCCCTATTTTCAGTCTGATCATACACCTAGAGTGGAGTTTTGGAGTCTTCAGTACGTTCCGACTCAGGCATTAGCACATGAAATTTAGTAAATTGGTTGTATCAGATTTTAAAAAATGCTTCCTGGTGACAAAATTCACTTGTTCTCAGGAAGCCCACGAAGTTACAAGAAGGTATTCTGAATCTCTGAGTCTGGTTTCAAGACGCATGTTGGCATGCTTCGGTACTAACGTACAATTACATCTAGAGTAGACAGGGTGGACGAGGACCCTCGACAATCAGAAGACACAGCATTTACAGGGGAGCTGCATTCCTCTCTGTAGTCTATTCAGATGACTTGTCAGCAGGAGTTGTTGAGAACATCGGGGGCATCTACAGGTACCACAGCCCTGCGCAGGTGCAGTTTGTGCTCAGGGGCGGAGGAAGGTTGCTGTCTGTGACCTGGTCATGGAGAGCAGTGGAGCTTCTGGACAGGTTACGTACAGAACGACACAGCGAAGAGAGTGTGGAATCAGAGGACATAAAGTGAAATATATTCCTTGTCCTCCTTTCTTTGCTACTGGCTATACATTTTCCTTGACAATGGTGTACCTCATTGCTTATTCAACAGCTTGTGTTCCCCACCTTCCCGTCCCTTTTTATTGAAATCTTCCTCCCCTCACAAATGCCCTAAGCAGTAAGTTTTTAAAGGAATTAGCCTGGCATCAGCACGATTTTATTTTTAAAACTGCTGCTTCTGTGTGGCTTAGGATTTTCAAGACAATGCGCTCCAGGGAGGTCAGCTGAGCTGGGCACTTCCATTTTTCTCGCATGCAATATTGCCATAAGAATGATTTTGCTGCATCTGACCTTGCTTCTCAAATTCATGATTTTTAAGACAGCCATTCAGCCGCTGTAAGTTGAAACCACATTACTGGTGGCCAGCTCAGCTCGTGCCTGGGGAGAACGTGCTCTTTTATTCACGAACGGGCAAACTTTCCAGCTAGTCTGCAAAGGAACTTTTTCAACTGTAAAGCGTCTCTGCTTTGGCTGGTCTGCAGCGACAGATGCGCGCCGTAACAGTAGTTACTAAAAAGCCTATAGCACCTATAACCCTGTTTATTTGATACTGCAGTGTAAAGATAACGGCAATCAATCCAGCACGTATAGCAAAATCAGTTAAGGAATTTATAGCAATAGTCAGAGCAATTAACTATTGAAAGGCAGCTAGGATTTTTCCCTGGAATTGAAATTGATACAGATGCTTGAGACGTTAAAGGTGCCAAGGGCAGTGCAGCATTAGCAAGATTTGTATTTGACCTTCGTTACGTCAGTGAGTTGAACGGTAGGACTATTTGCTCAGCGGGGCAATTCCAACGCCACATGAGGGTGGTAAGAAGAAAAGACACGTTTAGGCTGTGGAAGAAAAAGGCTTGACGACACCTTTAGTATCGGATATGGCTGCATGTTAACCAGCTGTATGATCGCAGCGCCGTGACAGAATGTTTTTATTCTTTAAACCGTGGTGGGAGGCCCTGGCTGGCCATGGAGCCCCCGAGCTCAGTCCTGCCGGAGAGCTGCTGCCCCGAAGGGTTCGAGCTTAAGCAGATGGAGGGTCTCTCCCAGTAGCAGCTTCGGTTTCATGAGGAGTGAGGCACACAGAAAGGAGATAGATACCAAATTTCTGCTCAGCCAGGAGCTGATTTCAAGGGCAGCCAAATGCCCGGATAGGTGTTACCTTCGAAGGCTTGGGCCAAAGCGGGTGACTGCAGGTCATCCAGAACAGGGCAGCAGAGGCCAGGACTGAGTGAATCCTGCCAGCTCCCAGGCTAGTGCGCTAACTATAATGTCACAGCCATTTAGCCATTCTTCTGTGTTTTATCTTTGCTCCCTAGAGTGAAATTATTTCCCCCCTGTATTTTTCCCTTCTCGGATATTTATATTGTAGTATATCCCTTTCACATTGTTTTCCCATTTACAGTAAATAAATGTAAATCTGACAGATTCATCTCACAGATCACATTTTAAGATCTCATAAATTTGAATTGGACCTTTCCACTATAAAGCATTAATGTAAGTTCCCTCTGACAGACACAATTCTCCAGGATATATGCCCAAAGAAACATGTGGATGTTTCTCCTTTTGGTACCCTGTCATTATTCTGACAATTTAATTTAGTTTCTTTATAATTTGTCTCTTTCTTCACTGCCAGTTTCTAAATGCACAATTCATTTTTCTCCAGTAGACATCGCTATGGGGACCATCACTTCCTTTATCCTGCACCCAAGGGCACCTTTTTACACCACGCCATTGTGCAGCCTTAGGCTCTGTGCCCACCAGCTATCAACTAGCCCCAGCTGGGACAGCACAGCATTTGGCCACAGCACTCACCCATTAAATCAATAAACCTTTTTTAATGGGTCCTTCAATTGCCCTGCTCAGGATGAATGCATGAACGAGCAGCCGGGCATATTTATCTGACATCCTAAAATCCCTGCAGAAAGGATACCAGGCTCTGAAAGGCTCCCAGGCGCAGCGAGGTCCTACGCAGCAGATCAGTGGCTGCCACCGCCGCCACCGACCATCCCACCCTGCTGCAAGATGCCGTCCACCTTCAGGCTGGGCTAACTTGATCTGCTCCTCAACCAGCGCCTGAGCTGAGGCTGTTTTCAGCTTCTGTTACAATAAATGAAAACGTCCTGTGGTGGGTTTGCAAGTGGGTGGTTCTTCCTCCAAAAGAGAGAGCTGCAACTGCTGGGAGCCTGGGTGCTGGTGCTTGCTGCTTCCCGCAGCTGCCCAGTTTCCCTGCGAGGCAGGCAAAAACCCAGCAAGGTCACAAGCTAGAGCTAGTTTCACCTCATGGGGGCTCACATACCACCTCTACTTTTTAAAGATGCTGCTTCAAATATGTGGCAGGCAAATAGAAAACCACTGTCAAATCTTCTCTCACCTGAAGCCATCCCATAATAACCACAGGAGACCTCCATTGCATTTAGTTATTTAATACTAAGCACGCTCTCTTGTCCCATCCCTCTTTAACCAACTACATAAATGTGTATTTTGTCAGTTTAAAAGTAGCCAGATGTGTAAATACGTGATCCACTGGCACTCTTGACCGACTTGATTACTACAAATTGAGCTTTTAAAATACCAAGGTGATACGGGGAGAAGGCACTGCAAAACGTAATTTCTAACAAGCCAAATCATGGTTATTTTGTACATACGCTGTTTCCTAGCTGTTTGTGGCTACCAGAAAAGTTATCATAGAATAGTTTAGGTTGGAAGGGACCTTTAAAGGCCATCTAGTCCAACCCCCCTGCAACGAGCAGCAACATCTTCAACTAGATCAGGTTGCTCAGAGCCATGTCCAAGCTGGCTTGGAATGTTTCTAGGGATGGGGCATCTACCACCTCTCTGGGCAACCTGTGACAGTGCTTCACCACCCTCATTGTGAAAAATGTCTTCCTTATATCCAATATAAATCTGTCCTCTCCCAGTTTAAAACCATCACCCCTTGTCCTATCGCTACAGGCCCTGCTAAAAAGTCCATCCCCATCTTTCTTATAAGCCCCCTTTAAGTACTGGAAGGCCGCAATAAGGTCTCCCCGGAGCCTTCTCTTCTCCAGGCTGAACAACCCCAACTCTCTCAGCCTGTCCTCACAGGAGAGGTGTTCCATCCCTCTGACCATTTTTGTGGCCCTCGTCTAGACCCGCTCCAACAGCTCCATGTCTTTCCTGTGCTGAGGGCTCCAGAGCTGGACCCAGGACTCCAGGTGGGGTCTCACCAGAGTGGAGCAGAGGGGCAGAATCGCCTCGCGCAGAATCCCCTCCCTCGACCTGCTGGCCACGCTGCTTTGGATGCAGCCCAGGACACAGCTGGCCTCCTGGGCTGCGAGTGCACATTGCTGGCTCATGTCCAGCTTCTCACCCAGCAGTACCCGTTATCCATATGAACGTTTTGCGAACAGACGATGCAGACGCTCTTTGCCCTGCTCCTCCGAAGCAAACCTTCCCGACGCAGCGGCACTCGGCTCCCCATCCCCCTCCCACCTCCATTATCAGCTTTTCCTCATTTATAGATGGTGTCAGCAAGTCCACAATTCTTGTTTCAATTTATTAGATTCTTTAACTGGTTTTGCATGTCATCACAGAACTCTGCAACTTAGTCACACAGGCCAGTTTCCAAAAGGCACAGTCCCAGGGGAGGGTCGTTAGTGCTCTGCACTGCTCACTATCTGGGTCAAAACTGCTCGACCGTTATAATCCCATTTCTACAAAGTACAACGTTCCCAGCTCGGACTTAAATGAGCATTCCTTTGCTGGGCCAACGTGCTTCAATACCTTCTCTCCTCGCACAGCAGCTTTAGGGACACGCCATAAATGAAAAGCAGATACAACATATCAAAATACAAAGACTTCTTTTAAAAATAAATAGAGGACTCCATAAAAAGAACCAAAGCGCTGAATTCAATATATATGCTGCAATATTAGCTCCACGCTTAAAGGTCCTTCCAGAATTAGGACCATTTTTGCAAGCGTTTGGTTGGGTGTTTCACAGCAATTTAAACACACTCGTCGTAGCCTCAGTTACAAAGATTTAGTAGCTCCTGTCAGCTACATGTTGAGCCCTGCTTTTAGGATGGAAAGAGGGGAACTCCTGGCACTCAGGCCAGGCGCAGCCCCCACGCGTTTCATACCGCTCGCAGCCGCTGGATGGTGGAGGGAAGGTGCGGGACAAAAAAGATTAGCCCTCATTAGCTGCAGGAAGTGACCTACCTAAGATATTTCAGATTCCCATATGACCCTTAGACTGGAAGTGTTACCTCAAGTAAACTGAGTAGCTGAGCACGCCTGAGATAATAACCTGAAAGAGGGTGCAGAGATGATGCTGCATTAAGAGTTTGGTAAAGGGTTCCCTTCAGCACGGAGAGTAAGCTTGCATGCAAAGCACAGCTTCTGTAAGGGTCTCAAGAGCTGCTTAATAATAACTCTTGCTTCTGCTATATATCCCTTTAGATGGCTTTTAAAGAAAGCTCGCAGTTTATTATTCCCAGGCACGCTATTTATGTAAACACTGGGCAGATGCACCCAGTACTGTGTGCATCTTGTCAAAAGCTTTTAATAATACATGATGAACCAGACAGAAAAAAGGTCAAGTAAACAGTTATAACAAGACTATATAAAGTAAGTTGCATGAAACATTAAAACTAGTTGTTTTCCTGTTGCTTAAAACTGTTTCTTTGTTTTGTGTTGTTCCTTTGCAATATTTTAGAAACAAATTTGCTTTGTGTTCTTCCAGATAACAGGCTGCAGATGTGCTAAGAGTAGCCATGCAGGGTGGAAAAGTGGAAACCCTGGTGATCCGTCGGCTCGCGTGACACAGTCACCTAGTATTTGTCATCCTCTGGCAAGACGTAGATGCATTAAAGCGATGCCATATACAGAGCCTGGTACTTTACCTGTTCAACATCAAGTGACACCAACAAAAGGAACACAAGTGCTTTGCAACCAGAAAGGGAATCTTCAGAGGCCAAGACTGAAAAAGAGTTTAATTTCTCTTCATTTCTGGCTTTATTATTGAAACCAGTGGGGAGTCACAGCCATTTACTCTTACTATTCCCTTAAAACATTTAATGACAAGTAAGAAAATACTGAGTAAAGAGGCCTCTGAACTCAGTTACTGTTTTTTCTTTTTGTTTTCTTTTGTCACTAGGTAACATCACCAAGTTATGGCAATCATCTTGCCCAAGTCGGCAACATTTCCCCACACTGTGGGTAAAAAAAACCAAACAAAAAAATTGTAATCTGAAGATTTTAAGTATTTAAATATTGTATCACCTTACGATCTGGATATCACAAATTTCTGTTATTTTTTGTATGTATCAAAGTTGGGCTCACGGTAACCAGCATGGACAGAAAACTCACTCTGCTCTGGGAAAATATAGCGTTAAAAAAGGAAGATGTTGCCTCAGAGAGGCTATAAATTTGTGGCTACATTATTTAGCCTTATTTATGGCAGTGTGCATTTAGTCCTGGCCTAACTGGGGGTTAGTTATTAAATTTAAACAGATGGTTCAACAAACAGGTTGGAAGAGAAGGAAAAAAAATGGAAGGAAAATTACACAAAAGCTATATAACCACATTTCTGAAAAGTCTGTCATCATCATTAACATCAGGTGGGTTATTTTGCTTTATTGTATCTGTGTTTTTCCATATAGGAACTCTGACATCTAATTTTAATTACCTCAGCCTAAGAACTATGCTGCTAGATAAGCAGGTACAGCTGTATCCAATCTAACTTACTACCAGGTTGTTCTGTATGTCTAATAAATTTGGATTTTGAAAGTACAAATATTAATGTCACAAAAAGGGAAAACTTGTACAGAATTTACCATATAGGCCTCAAATGTTCAATATCCATAGGTTTTCCGAAAGGACACTTCTTGCAACTGGCAAAACCAGACAGTATTATTCAACTAAGTCCTGACCCACCCCTCCAAAAATGACTGAAATGACTGAGTTTTGGACCAAGCTCTCGAAATATATTCAGCTATGCTTTTGGCACACTTTAAAAATGTATTTGAATAATATTATGTACATTTACACCAGGATTACAAATACTTCAACAGATACTGAATAATTACAGTGCCAAAGAATGAAGTGTTTCAGGTTAGATTCCTAACTGCATGTCAAAACACGTAGCCGTTGCATCTGGGAAGGATGAAGGAGGAAAGTTATCGTGTACACTTTTGAAGAAGTTAGTAACCCAAAGAATAGTTTACTACAAGTTCTCTTCATTCAGAAAAACTATAGTAACACCAACAAAAGCAAATGACTTGCAACAGTTCCAGCTTCTGTCTCACGATGCGATAACGGATAACAGAAGCGTGTTCGTCCTTACTGTGTGCGACGGCTGGGTGAGTGCGGCATTCAGCTTGCGGCTGTGTTACCATCACCTGCTCACTGTAACAGAGTTCCATAAGGGGGCCAAATTTTCCTTGCTGTAAAGACAAACGATCCTTAATTATCCCCCTCCCCCAGTTTGAATGGTTAACAGGGACCACAACCAAGCATTGGAACAGGCTGCCCAGGGAAGTGGTTGAGTCACCGTTCCTGGAGGTAAGACATGTAGATGTGGTGCTTAGCGACATGGTTTAGTGATAGATTTGGCAGTGCTAGTTAATGGCTGGACTTGATGATCTCAAAGGTCTTTTCCAACCTAAATGATTCTATGACACATGAGCTTTCTTAGCTCAAACAGGTTTACTGAATTTTTGTCAAGTCTGTAAGTGGAACTTAAACTTTTGCTAAGTGCTTAACATTGGTTTCTCATTTCTATCCTTTTTTCTATTCTATTTCTTCATGGCAGCAAAGGCTATGGGTGTGCACGAGAAAGACAAAGAGCAGCCACATGACACACACGGCTTGGACAGATGAGCTCTGTCAAAACTTGCTGTTAGTTGTTCAGGACCTAGTTGCCTGCCTCACCCTCTTGGTGAAGGCTGCTGCAAGGTAAAGTCATCAGAAATGAACCAATTGCTCCTGCTAAGGGCCTGGTATCTTAGTACATACTCAGTGGTTTAAGACAAAATATTGAAATCTACCCAGAAACTGCATGGCTGAAGGTGCAGGTTCGCTTGCAGGCTGCATTAGAGGGCTGGTAACCTCTAGCAGTGAGACTGGAGAGAAAGCTGGGTAACGTCTTAAACCTCAACAGTGAGATTTGCCAGGGCTCATCAGTCAAAACCTGCATTTTCCTCTTTTTTTTGCGCTGAATTGGAGCCTGGAAAAAAGGGGATTGCTAGTTTTATGCCAACAAATCCCATTCTTGTCTAACACAGCTGGATTAAACACTCTTTGAGGCTTTATGATCCAGAATTACTGTCCCCTAGCTATGGAATATATGTCTTGATAATAATTCCACAAGTTTTATAAGCCTGTATCTAGCTGGCCTCCAACCAGAATGAGAATTATAACATCATCTGAAAAAAGGATTATGAGTACACCCCCACACCCCCCCCATCAGAGAGAACTTGTTCCCTGAGGACTCACAAGACAGGGCTCATAGATGCTTAATTTCATGCAAGAAGTAAGTCATAGTGACACGGGTGCTGAAAGGAAGAATTAAGCCAGTTTTTCAGCCGAGTGTAAAACATACTTGAAAACAGCTTTTTGCTAATTACCAAAAAGGATCTACAGAACAATGCTAGACTACAAAGTCTTCCTTCATTTTCATATGGCTCACGCCACCCTGCTTACCACTGCTGACAATGACCAACTCATATACAACCTCGTGGAGGCTCATTAACTCCTTCCTAGGTGATGCACACCTGCACTATTTTTTAAAAAAAGTAGAAATAAAACCCTTTCTGTGACTATGTTACCACAAGATGGTTACCGATAAATCTCTGGAAAGCCATGTAAATGCTCCTCCGGGACAAAATAATTGCTGATGATTCAGTCAGAAAAGTAATAGTAAAGGTTAACTGTCTAGAAAAGACTATTTCTCTAATAGAGATGCAGTATGAGGAAACTAAAGTAAGAATTTTATAATTTCTAGAACATGTCAGAATTGAATCAGGCAACTTTCTAAAAAGGTCAATATAAACAAAAAAAAAATCTAATAAAATCTGGAAATAGAAGAACACAAGCACAAATATCCCTTCTCTTAACAGGTAAAACAAAAGACACTGATGTATGGGGGTGGAAAAGGACTTCAGTAAGGACCTTATGCCTTTCCTTAATAAATTCACAACCATTTCAAGTTCTGTGCAAATTCTAGCCACAGGTTAAGACCCCTTAACAATTTAGTAACAGGGAAAAAAAATCGCAATTCTTCTGTTCAGACCAAAAAACCAATGTGACCAATACAGGTCCAGAGTAATTTGTAAAATCTACATATAGCTTATACATTTCTGAGAAACCGTTAGATAACAGCCAAGAACTGACAAGCCACCAGCTTCTGACATTGTTTAAGCGAGATAAGTTGACAAAGGAAAGATTGGAAAGGACTGTCAGAGAAAAGATGTACCAGAAACACTGGAGAGACAAGAGGACGGTCAGAACTCTTTCAGAGCTGAGAGGAGAAAAAATAACTTTATGGTGAGGTGACCTGAGAACGTCACCTGGGCTGAGAGAGACTAAGCAGTTTAGAGGCCATACTGGCTATGCAGAAAACCTGTGGATTGCTCTTGACCCACCCCAAAGAAGGTTTCAGAAGGCAGAGGAAAATAAAACAGCGATATACAAAGAAAATGCACACAGATCAAGGCATTTTGTATTATTTTGAGAAAACAGCAGTAGTGCTCTAGGAGAAACACCTGTATGCTCGAGGACATTTGCTTCTTTTTAAAGTTCACCTTTGAGCAGTCTTTGTGGCTGTTTCGAGCCTACAGCTACTGTACAGAAGCTGTACTGTACTGCTGATCATCGCCTCCTATTCCCTACATCTTTTCTGGGCATACTACTATATCCTACCTAAAATAGGGAGATGAGAAATCGGAACTGCACTTAGTGTTAAGGACGTGAGCACATCGTGAATGTATACGCAGCGGCTTAGTTTTGTTTACTATTGGTTTCCTAATAATGGAAAATATTCAACTTTTTGATTGTGTCTGAGCAGTCATGTTTCCAAGAGTTCTGTAACAACTCTGTGATCTCTCTCTCCCATGGAAATAGTTTCTTTAGAGTCCACCACTATCGGTGTAAAGTTAGGACTGCAGCTCTTTGCTGGCAGCAAAATAGATCTTAATGGATTAGGACCTCTGAAAGACAACTGGTCATTCTCCAGAGAGAGATACCAACCAGAACTGTAATTATGTGTATCCCATGTTTAGATTAAACCATAAATTAAACCATAAAGTGTTTAAAAAAAAAAAAAGTAACATCATACTAATAGTGACACCTTTAACCTACTCATAACTGAAAAATCAACAAATACGAGATTGAAAAAAAGTTATGTTTTACTTACTGAACTAAGCAACTGTTTCCTTAAAGCCTTTAGACTCGGTAGCCATCCCTTCATCCTAGTGCTGGATAGAGGAAAAGCAAGGAAAATGAACCCATAAGCTTAGGATTACCACAGAGGAATCCAAGAATTAATCATATAGCAATATAAATCAGCAGCATCAGGTTAGGATCACTCCTCAGCACTTCAGACAAAAGACTTCCTTCAGAACTGTGCTGGATAGAGGTGGATTGGAAGGGACAACTGAAATGATTAGCCTGCAATGACATGGCTTCAGTAACCAATATCTATCAAGTAGTCCTAAGGTTAGAGTGGTAGTTTAAGTGGCTGTGGAGTTTGTGAGGGGAAATTGCATTCCCACCAAAAGTGTTACAAACCCATCTTAAAAGCCCTTCTTCAATTGCTTGTGAGTTCCACCACCTTGGTAAAAATCCTGCCCTCCTAGCCTTTCTTCAGGCACCAGCAAACACGCAGAAAACAAAGTTTGGACTTCCCTTTGTGTATGCTACATACAATTGTCTGAAAAGCTCTGCCTAAATTGCTTCAGGACATCGCTTTTTTGGTAAATATAGCTATGTTCGCCATAGTTGAGTATGGACACATTTTGTGAACATCTCAGGTCATTAGGAATCAAGCATGGCCAATCTGAATGCAAGGCTTAATTCCAAACATGGATGGCAGTATAGGCAGACGCTGAATCTCTTCACTATCCTTCCCTCCACATACATTTGAATTTTGAATAGTGCTTTTTTCTTCCCAATATACAAAAAGATGAAGAACGATGTTAGACATAGCTAGAAGGCAGCAGGCAGGAGACAACGGTAAGGTGTGGTGACTGGGACACCGAAAAAGATACTAGAATATGAAATTGTAGAATTTTGTAAGATGGATGAGGTGAAAGATTTGAGTTAACTAGGACCTAACAAAACCTAGTATTGATATGCACTACTAGATTTTCGAAACTGTGATCAAATTAAATTTCTGGAAGTAAAGATATGGGCTTCTTGTGTGAGTCCTAGCAAAAAAACTCGATTTTTGATGTAGTCCCTTACGTTTACATGTTTAAGCACTGCTACCAGTTACCATTTAAAATATTTATTACAGTTATTGACTCTGAATGCCTATATACACTCCCACCTACCTTAATTAAAATGAAATAACATTAAATCCATGTCTTTAGTTATTAGGCATAACCTCTACCAAATACAGTGAAATTTTTCAATATTTAAATAATAATTGCTCCCTAATAAAAGTGAAATCAGAAGGTGTTAATTTATGCCTTTTGTAAGCAGAGAATCCCATAGAAAGAGGTGCTTTGATGTGGCTCATATGAGAAAAAAGGGAACAACTTCAAGTCAAGTACGTCAGCAGTTTCTTTAAGGCATTAGAAAATTCAGGGAGATTATTAATTTAATTCATTTATACCTCCTCTTTCTCTTCTTCCCCCTCCTGCCACCTTCATCCCCATCACACTCCCACATACACACAAATACTCTGTGTAAAATAAATAAAAAAAACCCATTCTTTATCCCTGGACAAAAAGGAAAAGTAGTTTCCCTGATAGTCTTTGCTATCGTCGTTTTGCTGCTACTGCTTCGCAGTAACGTGCTGTGATGCTGTCAGCTCAGCCCGTGGAGATTTCCAGTTTTCCTAGTGCCAGTGAAAAATGGGAGTAGTAAGTAGAGGCGGGTCCAGTTTGTGTAAGAGGTTGGCATCCTGCTCTATTTCTGGGCTTCCCATGTTGGGACCCAAAGTTTTAATTCGGGCCCATCTCTATTTCTAGATCTTGAGGTGCTTTTCACCTGCAACCATGTGCTCCCTCCACCCTCCTCTCTTCTCCAGAGGACAGCTGGCATAGGAGAGTGCAGCCACTCTCCAGGTGTTCACCATGCAGAAGAACACCATCCTTCTTTGGGTCATGTTCTAATGTGACTTCAAAAGCTGGGGTACACCGCCAACGTACTCCACACCTCCTCCATCTTCAGCCTTGCCGCAGCTGCAAGAAGCTTATCAGATGCTTGGAGACATACAGAAATGCTTTGTTTCTTTGAATTAACAGTGTGTTGAGACTATCTTACAGTTCAGGATCAGATCCTCTGCATACAGACAGAACCCAGCAGATGAATCACCGATGGAAGAGAGAGGACATGCATTCAGGAACGCCCCACCCCAGTTTTTCTGGAAAAAGCATGGGGGTCAGGCATTTGGTAATGATGCACAAATAGCATCGTAATTTTCCAAGGTTGTGAGGGGAACCTCTCTGTGCTAGCCAAAGTGACCAATGCTAAGCTCAGGGAGAGGACTGACTTCAATCTGTTTGAGACCAGACACCACTGATCCAATCTACTGCAAATGCTGTGCCTTCACTGATAGCGCTGCCCTGTGCTTTGTCTAGTACATACCTTCTATGTTTCATTGGAATGACCAAACAGCTCAAAATTATACTTCTAATAAAAAAAAAAGGTGTTGATAAACAGCTTCCCTGCTTTTGGAGCATGCGCTCCGATGCTGAAGCCACCTGCGCCACTTGCGTTGTCCCTTGCAGCAGACCCTTTTGAGGGAAGCAGCACCGTAATTAAGCTAATGCACCCCCTGAAGCTCAGCCCCTGCAGAAGCGAGCAGCTAGCTCTTAGGAAAAGCACATTCGCTTTTGTTAAGGAACAATTCCCAAAGAAGGGCCCAGCGTTAGGTGCCGGGTGCTGCCTACGTGCCTGTTTCCAAAGAAACAAGGAAACTTTCGTAGCTGCCATCGTGCTCCTTCGGCACCCCTCACAACGCGTGCTCCTCAGTACGTTTAAATCCTGTTGCTTTCACCTGCCGTTAACAGGCATCCAACACGACACGTACTCTGAGACAGCAAAGATCCATCCCGAAGCTAAGTGAACCCAGGCTCCAGGACCGAAATAAGGAGGTTAAAATATGACCTTGCTGTTGCGTGAACCTGCCTTTTCATTTCACCGACACTTGGCGGTACAGAAACCTAGTGCCAATAAAAGTGTGCTGCATCACCCATGAGGGTCACTTTCTTTGTGCTACAGGGATTACGTCGGGTCGCGTACCTTGAGGGTGAGACCGCGCTGTTTGGTCATTAAGTTGATGTCTTCAAGAGTTTCAACACGTAGCCCTGCCTGGTCAGTGCTGGCACGGGAGTCACAGACACCACTAGGAGCAGAGGTGGGCTAATGGTGCATTTTAAAAAAAACCTCACCATATTTGTGTTTCCTTTCTCTTCTGACAACCTCTCTATACAATCAAAATATTTTAAAGCTGGCGCAGCACATTTTTTATTTTAGGTGTTTTTACACAGAGCCTACCACAACGGGAAACTGTAAGAAAGCTCCGACAGAGTGTTTGTTAGTCTACGGGAGGATAAACTCCATACAGACTTCGGGCATTAAGTATTAAAGTACTGACGCACATAGTGAAGGAGTAACGAAGTATTCATGCTTCTTTTCCTATGGCGATAAACAAAGTCAGTCACTGGTCAAAAGCCTACATACTATTTATTTGAAAGATACTGCATATATTAGGATATGAGCACTGTTTATTTAGGCTAGATTGTCTCTGAGTTTATTTAGGCTCTAGTCTTTCATAATACCTCATTGCAGATTTTATGTCCTGATCTTATATATGTAAATTTCAGATTGATCAAGAAGAAAAAGCCATAGAAAATCTTACAATAAAGAGGACTATAACTGTTTCTGCCACTTCCTATCCCTGATATTTGCACCCAGATGGTTGGTTTTGATCTTTTGGCCCTTATTTCTGTACTCGCATCTGCCAAAGCAGCACAAGTAAATCTGAAAAAAGTGCCTGTGGTCTAGGGCCACCGAAATCAATGGAAGCTTTTTTGTTTGTCCGAACTGGATCTAAATTTCATTGCAATTTTACTTGTTCGGTAAGTTTTGGGGGAAACTGAATACAAATTAACTTCATTCAGTTGTTTCACTTATATTTTTTGGTCAATTCATACAGTCATTTTAGTCCTCAGAGCAGGAGAGAATCGCATAGATAAACTGGAATTGTAACGTGTATAATCGCTTTTTTTTCAGTCCAATTGGTTTATTTTTTATTTCATGTATAACAAATGGAGATGTAAAAAAAAACTCTCATTTTTTTTTTCCAAGAAAATTACTATCTCAGGCTAATACTGGACATTTATATTATTTGAATCATATGTTCAATATTGATGAGAGGTGATGGTTTCGCATTGCATATTATCCTATTTCATAGAAAAATAAACTCCCTTAATACAAGCAAATCTGGTAAGAAATCATCTATAAAAAATGTTTTTTCAGCAGAAAGTATCCAATCATCAAAGCCAAGGCTTTTTAGAAAGGAACAGATCCAAACAAAAACATCTGGAAAATACATCTTTTTACCAAAACTGTTAAAAGGCCTTATTTTAAGATTTTTCTAAATTAAACTTCTAAAGTTTTGTTTCAAAACTGTAGCATCTGTGACTGCTGTATGGATTACAAACTTTAAAATAATGTATATGCTTTTTAAAGGACTTGTATTTAAAAATAAATCTTCAGATGACCATAAAAAAAAAATCAGAGCATAAGCAGGTGACTTTTGGGATTTGAGAAAAGAGGCTGCTGAGGATCAGAGAGGAGGGAATCTGGTACAAATTTTCCCTCATGTCACCTGTGCACAAACAGCTGTTGTGATTGCAGAATCACAGCAGGGGAGGTTGTTAATTTATACACATTAAACACAGGTTCCTTTTGTGAAAACATGTTATCAGATACAAAGGATACCAAATCTTTGCTCAAAAGACCAAATTCAAAACAAAACCTTTTAATGGATCTAATTGCATATGATTTTTTTAAAGCATTTTTTACAGTTTTCTTTCCTTTGAAGGACAAAAATAATGTCTCTCAATATTAGCTATTTGATCTTGATATGTGTTCATTTGTCAACATTTGCCTTTGAAATGTCTCATGAAGTCCATATTTTGAATAAAGACTGCCTAC
>NW_010512441.1:95028-108080 GCF_000687285.1 Phaethon lepturus | reverse complement strand
ATTCCTGCTAACTTGAGAGAAGAAAGAAGATAGGAAGAAGGGAGAGGGAAAAAAGACAACCCCTTTCTACATATCTGACCAGCATCCTCATCTGGAAATTCCCAGGAGATCAGAAGTTTGGCCTCACCAGGAAGATGATAAAAATGGCAATGACAGTCTTTCACACACGCTGGAACTTCTGTGCTACCAACATAAAAAATACATAGCACAACACGGAATATTTCTTATTTTTGCATTGTATTTTCACCCTGAAGAACACTGTGCCTTTGGAAAATAGGTTGGACAGCAGCAACCACTGAGTGCATAACGTGTTGAATAATAGGAAGAGGTGGTGAACGCCAACCCTTCCCCTCCTCTCCTGACACAGAGCAGAAGGAGACCCAAATCTGAATGCTAAAAGTAACTATGCAGTATAATTAGGACCTCAGATTTTAGTTCCTTTCCCCTCCTCTCCTGACACAGAGCAGAAGGAAACCCAAATCTGAATGCTAAAAGTAACTATGTAGTATAATTAGGACCTCAGATTTTAGTTCCCGTTCACACAATTAACTCCTTAGCAGTCTTAGGGGGTGATTCAGGTGTATAAATAGAGATGCCCTGGAGCATTTTTGGTGCCCCAGAGTATCCGAGAAGCCTATAAAGGGTTGGCAGATACCAGGCGGGAGCTATGGGATACACGAGTCTTTCCAGAGCCACAGCTGGAGGCCAGGCAGATAGCCTAGTGCACCTAAAACAACATTATGTATCTATGGTTGGGCATCTAAATCCCTCTGTTGTTCTCTACTGAGAAAAATAGACTAATTAATCCATGGAAATAAACGGATTTCATAGACTACCTATCTTTCTAGGTAGTCTAGCGGTTTTCTGCTACCTGATGCTGGCTATATGTCAGCACCTAAGTTTTCACCCAGATTTCCCACGGCACTTTCAGGAATTTCTGCACAGATGGAGTACTGGGGTAAAGGAAGAAGCTGCAGCTTTTTGGATGTCACAACTGTGACTATAACAATAATGTAATAACTATAGTTATTAATTATAACATCATTTTAGCGTTAGCTATGATATTATAGTTAGACTATTACAGTACAACTGAATGAAATTTCAATGTTTTCCATAACCTTCAGCTATCTAAGAGAAACAATACATCTCTGCACCTCCAGGCCTTTGGATATACGTGCAGTACAGTCACAGTACTGATGCTGGTGTCCTCATCTCTGCAATACCTGCCATTCCTTACTTCATACATTCCCTAGAATAATGAGGCCCATCATCCTTTGATGAGACCGTGGGAGTTGATATTCCCAAAATACAACATTATGCTATCAGATAATCACCACTACTTAATACTGCTCTAGGAAGACTATTTCTGTGAAAGCTACTGGGAATACAACAGCAACATGGGAAAGTCAATACAAGAAAGTATCTCTCTTTCTAGAGGGAATAGAAACATGTAATTAAGGACAAACTCAGACAGCTAGAAACATTAAATACTTCTAAGTCTGCTCTTAGAAGACTTTATAAATCTACAGAGCTGGACTAAGGACAGAAGCCAAGACAAAGAATATCTTACCCTACTACATATGCAACAAAACCACTTACCAAGAAAGGCCCAGCCTTTTTGGCAGGTTCGTACCCTTGGACAAACTGGACATTCCAGCAATATTAGAAAATATGCTTAAGTATCTTAAAGCAGCACAGAAATTGGGACAACATTGTTTCTGACAATGCTTTGAAAAAAGATGTGGGTAGCAGCATATATGGAGAAGATAAAAAGAATCAAGAAGTATTCCTCCTTCCCTGAATTATCATCATTATTTTTCCAACAACAGAAAAATATAATTTATAAGCAGGTTTAGAGATCATTGGAAGAAGGAAAAAAAAAAACCAAGTGGCTGAAGTTCTCCTGGGAAGATTTTCTCATTTTTATTCAGCTTGTCACATACCATCACTGTTCATCTGTAGATCAGCCTAGGTCAGTCATGTAAAAAGATGTAAATGTAGAATCCTCAAAGCTTCCACTGGGAGGACGACAACTCAGGAATTCACTGTGTTAATACATTGTGGAAGACAACTAAGTGTGTTTAATGAAATCTTTATGAACTGCCAAGACTCAAGTTTTGGTTCAATCTTCTGGTAAGAAATTTGGTGAGTGTTTATTCTTACTGCTTTTAGTTAGAGAGCAATTCAACAGCCAAAACAGACTCTCCAACTGCTGTAAGGTGCCGGTGGTTGCTAGCCCATTTCACCTTGGTAAAGGGTTGATATTTGTTTGGTAGGTTCTGTGGCTTTGCTGAGACCTAACCTGATATTACATCTGTATACGGAGGTGGTGGAAATGGTTGCGTGGAAGCAGAGTTGTAAGCTTAATTTTAAGCTGAGCAACCCTGAAGGAGGAACCTGTTGAGCCCAGAGGGGAGAGAAAGCAACAAAAAGTTTTGGGTCAATTTTTATTATCTCGTCGTTTTTCTTGGTTACTACAGCTGAGCTCAATGAGAGCAGACTTTTACAAAGGACATAGGCTGTACTTAGAGTGGAAAGCAGTGTCAGTGGGGCTCAGAGAATAACAAGAGCAGCAGTGGGCCTTGCTGCAGCTTGCAGCATTGCCACCAGCATTGATCTCAGTGGGCTGAGCCCCCTGAGCCTATTCATTTTTCACACTGCTGCTTTACAGGCTTGTCAGTAGTCACAAACATGACTGGCAGTTATCGCTAGAGCTGGCCTGTTCAGAATGGGATCATCCAGGACCTCATTTGTATAGGTGAAGGCAGACTCATCCTTTCCAACAGGATATTTTTATTTACTACTTGGTGTACATGGTCAAGCCTAGCCTTCTCAGTCTCTCAGACACACTCATTTTGGTTGAAAATGATAGGTGAGGGGAGGTACATCCAATACCTCAAGGAATTAGGAGGTCAGGATGTTCTCCAACCCCATCAGTACAGCAGGAGCTGAGGATCAAGCTCGTAAGTTAGTGTTTCTGATACCACGCTTACTATCCCAGAGATGTAGCTCCTCTTTATCCATATAGAAGCTATGCTACCTTAGATAAGCTAACCAGCTGAAGTCTGAGCATCCCAATGAGATGTCCCACAATGACCACTAGAAACTGCATCTGGAGGGGACAGGAAGAGAGGTCAGCTCTCCTTTGAAGCAAATCCTCTCAGCAAGTCCTTTGAATGCCTGACTTCTGCTGAAATTCCTATTAAGTGCAGTGCTGTTAATATAGCACTTGATTATGGTTCTGCTAAGAAACAAACTGAACCAGGAGCTCTCATTTGTTTTGTGGTCTAGGGGAGGAAGATAACCATGACATATGGTTATTACTTAAAAAAAGATAAAAAGACAATGAACTGTGAACCAGCTAGATGAGGAAATGTAGGAGAGAGGAACTGCTCTTTCCAAATAATTAATTTCTGTAATTGCTGTCTCCCCACACAAATCCTCTCAGATCAGTTTTATTAAAAGCCAAGCACAATTTTAGGCCTTCAGAACAAAACTTTTCTTCAAGACAGACAGAATTCTGTAGTGTAGGCTTATAGGTGAAGGAAGATCAACTAACTATAAATTATGTTAACCAGTATTTGTCAGTGCACTTAGGAGAAACATTAACAGTTCAGAACATAAAGTGGTGGGATGTATTCACTGATGCACTCGAGCTGCTTTGTCTTTCTCTGGCAATACTCAGAGGCTATAAAACTGCCTTAGCCTAGCTGGTGTAAGTTTACAACATTCCTGCATCACCAAGGCTCCACAAAACAACAAGAGTATGCTGGTTAATTCAACCCAGTGTATTAGCTTCAAAGCTTAATAAACTGAACATAGAAATGAAAAAGCTACGAGAGTGACGCAAAGATTTAGAGAGGAGGAGGCAAGGACAATAATCATGCTCTACTTCAAAAGGTCAACTCATTAAGCAATAGAGGTATCTGAGAGGAGTTTTGTACATCCTACCGTAACAGCGATTTAAAAGCACTGGGGAAGTATGGGAACCATATGCATGGCTGTAGCCAAAGCACAGTGCAGGAGATGCTTTTTTCCTCCTACTTCTGTTCAATTTTGTCAGGAAATCTAGTTTGAGGACCAATCTGTCTTGTGCCTTACTAGCACTCATTTCAAAATCAGCCTACAGACATCACATAAACAGGACAATTTCACAGGTCTGTATCCACCTTTACAAGAATCCTTTTAGAAACATTACATTTAATACCTCTTTAATAGAGATTACTGGTACATACGTGCTATCTCTGAGACCAATCTAAGTCAGGGCCAGAACTCATTAAACCTTAATTTCAAAACCTGTGCTCTAAGCTGTGCATTACTCACCAAGGGTATCAGAGATTGCATCCCCCATCTCCTTTATTTTTATAGCTTGCTAATAAATTTCAAAAGTAAAAGAGCAGATGTTTGAGAATCCTGGCTCTAAAAAGCAACGCAAAAAAATCAAAACTGTATCTGCAGCTACAGAAAACATTAGTATCCTTCTAATACAAAATTACCAAGGAAAACTCTTCCTTAATTTCTACCACAAACAACACACAAAAAAAGGAGAAGAACTTAGACTGAGCCACACTGCTCAAAGGGAGGGCAAGAGACACTGGCCAGTGTCCAACGGCAGGTTAAGAGAGGACCAGGCTCCACCACCTGCTTCTGGAGCAGAAGGAGGCAGGGTCATCAGAAGAAAAACATCCTTTTGACTTGATTCTGCATAATGAAAACAGAGATTGCTTTTGTGCGTCCTTTGACACATGCACATCTAGCTACTACAGTTCATCACTGAAGTCAAGGCGAATTAACCCAACAGTGAGTCTCTGTGGCAGCAAGGTCAATAGACAAAGCCAGCATACATCGTTTCTACTTTGCTTTAGCCTAGAAACATAGGTATTCAGGGCTGGGAGGGACATTTAGTAAAGGGTTCTTTAATATACCTTTCTCTCCTCAGGGCAAGATCAAGTCTCTTCTGTCATTTCTGAGAGAAATTTGTTAGGCTCCTTTAAAGGCTCATAGTAGTGGAGACTCCACAACCTCCATAGCTCGTGTTTCAACATATTACTGTCTTGACTACTAAATTGAATCTCCCGTGCTGTAATGCAAGCCTGTTCATTTGCAGCTGTCCAGTGCTGGTGATATTATGTTCCATATATATGGTAGAAGAAATTCAGATCACTGTGATTCTTTCCTAGCAGCAGGTTAAATTCTATCAAGTGTCCCATGGGCAATAGCATTTTCCTGACAAAACTGATGAAGTGAGAAAGGAGGTTGGGTGAATGCCTCTGCCAGTGAAGCATCAGCAACCAAACATGTTATTTTTTTTTTTTTTCCAAAGCTACCACTGCTAATTTGATCTGGCTTAAGCTGTAGGATTGTATACACTGTTAGCGATAAGTATTGATGAACTGCAGCTCTTTAAAAAAATCTCTCTACCATTCAAACATTATAGGCACAGGAATTAATGTTTGAATGCTTACTCAAAATTTCACCATTTAATAAAAAGATGAATGAAAGATAGGGCAGTTGACAGTTGCCTGTGGCTTCTCACCTCAAGATTTGATGTTGAAAGATGCTTAACTCCCCACAGTGCCTTGGCTTCAGTAAAGACCTAATGAAGGGCCTTTGCCGATTCCACTGCTTACCCTAAATTGTCCTGGCTTCCTGCAGGTTTGGAGAGAGGGAAGTTATCTTACAAACATGACTATGTCAGACAATAGTTGAGCTAGGGCAGGGTTGTAGGATTAGGCAGATGGAAAAATGTACCTTTGCAGGCAACAAGGAATATTACGTGTTCCTTTTAATTGGCAAAACATGCAATAAATAGCAACATGGATTTCTGAACAGTAAAATCTTGTGACAACACTGTTTTTATAAGGAAAAGGCCTAAGGATGGGTTTTAATGCACAACTTTAAATGTCAGCCTTTTTTTTTTTTCTATCCAGTACTGCTTTACTCATATCAATATCTTACTATCTGCTTTAATAACGTGGTGATATGCACAAAGGAAGAAGTGTTTCTGAGAAATACTGATTTCAAATCTAAATTAAAAAAAAAAAAACTTTCACTGAGGATTTTCTGTCGTCCAAGGTAGAACCTGTGCTGAAACAAAGAGGAGAGGACTAGCCCTGCTAGGTCAAGAACATAACATCTGAAGACAGTTGTGTTTCCATTCAGGTGCAGAACAGACAAAACTTCCTGCTTTTTGTTGGGTTTTTGAGGTTTTTGAGCTAGCTCACTGAAT
Organism: Phaethon lepturus; assembly: GCF_000687285.1. Taxonomy (NCBI): domain Eukaryota; kingdom Metazoa; phylum Chordata; class Aves; order Phaethontiformes; family Phaethontidae; genus Phaethon; species Phaethon lepturus. The sequence goes on along the minus strand of NW_010512441.1, from coordinate 101,851 downwards.
AATCAATTGTAGCTACAAGGATATATATACTTTTACCTCTTGCAGGGAGGAAGCTGAAAAATTACCTTTTCTTTTGTGGGGCTTTTTTTAGTACCATACATCCACATGGGATGAATGTAGGATACCTCTGCAGCTCTTGACTGTCTATCCACACCTGAAACCATGCTTGCTAAACTCTGAAAACCAAGGTGATGTGGTCCTCTCCGAGATCAGAATCCCAGCCTCAGGAAGGACTTCAAATCAACTGAGCTGTCAGAATTCAGTATAATTTCCAAATTATTTTCATCAACTACCTCTAGGTTACACCATTGGACAGTTCAAGCAGTCTTAATAAAACTCATTTTGAATCTTCAGCTTAATCATGTCTAGATCTCTGCTCTCAGACTGATTTTAATTTGTAGCTCCTTGAATTATTGTTGCTATTATTGCAAGAGTGCATCTGAAACAGCCACTTTGCTACTCCAGAATGGTTTTTCTATAAATTTTCATGCAGGACTCCAAACATTTAAAGGTAATTTTACTCTTCCTTGAATCCAGCAGACACTGCAAAGCTTGTTTGAAATTCCAAATCCTATCAAGTATTTACTTTTTTGACTCTTAATAAATAGCTAATTTCCATTTCACTGATCCTCCATCCCCTTTCACAGGTTCAAGTCTTCATCTGTCTGGCAGGTCCTGCAGAATTGTTGCAGATCAAAGGACACATGGTACAGACTTAGAGTGCACCTGTAATTTTAGCTCTCAAGTTCTCCAAATTTAACGGCTCACCAATTTTATCCAAGGCCTTTTAATGAAGCCACAAGGAAACTTGTAGCTGCTACTCCCCATCACTTGAAAAAGAGCATATGTACTGTTGGCATGTTACCTTCCAGGATAACTCTACGGAGCAGTGCGTAAGCCACTCCTCTGCCCTCTATCCATTTTTAACTGGCTTCTCCTTAATCATCGTGAATCCATGCAAAGCAGGGTTTACTAAGCATCAAGACTGAAGCCAGATATCATAAGCTGTCAACGTAAGGAAGTCACTCTGGCCCTTTGTAGAAGTTCTTGTCACAGGCTTAATACTCAGGTATCTGGCTGATTTCAGGACAATCTCAAGATACACTTTTTCAAAGCAGACATTTTCTTAATTTTCACAGGATGGGCATATTCACCACACCATGGAGGAAAACAGCGGTAGAGAAATTCTCCAGCTACCAAAGGCAGCTCTTAGTTCCCAACTGCCTTACCACTTTGAGCTGTCTGTTATTTACCCTGACTCTGTGAGCAAATGCCTGACAGGTTTATCTTCAGTAGCTGTAGCTCCTGGGGTAACATTAGCTTCACTCTTCTCTCATCATTAACCCTCATCATTAATCCCCAGACAAATGAGGCTTTGCAAGTTTGTCATTTATTCCACAATTGCATTAGGCCTGCTTCAGCTTGTGAACATCGTACCAATGGATAGACTGCTTTACTGAAGTCCAGACAACCAGCTCCGGTTCCTTGTTCTCACCAACTGTCATATCACATCAGACCAGGGGCCACTTCTCATCTCCAGCAGGGATCTACACCGATAGTTTCCAGAGCAAGATAGAGAACAATTATTCTGGGACATACTCCAAGGTGGAATTTTACACTTACCTTCCTGCAATTCATGCTGACCTGAATTCTGATGGCATGGACAGTGCTCCATGGATAGGTTATTAAATTGTAGAGGTATTTTTCTCATGAAAAATAGTTTACTCTACTTCTGCTAATTGTTTCAGTACTCATTTTGATCTGCTTTTAGGGTCCTTCATATTTCAGATGGGGCAAGATTGACCTGGTTTATATTTGTTAGACTATGATATTCACATTCCAGTATCAGCATCACTAAAGGTTTCATCCAAAGGCCATTGGTCTTTTGCACATCTCTAAGTAGGCAAATATGTTCATATACATAATTAAACTACTATGCAAATGTGCTCTTTTACTATAAAATGGTGCTTCTTTAATATCAATATCTGAAAAATGATTGCTATTCAGCTATTTAATCCCTAACCTTAGGTTTCAATTCACAGAAGTAATACATGACCATTTACTAATTCTGGTTCAAGTACTCATTTGTTTATTCAGTAGGGTCAATATTTCTAAGACCTTAAACCCGGAATCAATTTCCTGTGGGCTTACATTTGCACTCAGGCAAAGCGTGACTGATTTTGTACTTACCTCTCTTGGAAGAAATTTCTACATCACATTTCCTCAGCACTGAGAGAGATAGTTTTGGGGTTTTGGTGGGGGTTTTTGTAGTGTTTTTTTGGTTTTAGAAGTTATTAGCCCCCTAAGTTCACATCAAACAGACATGTAGAAATGAAGCAGTGTTATTTTTCACTCATATATAAAATCATAATGAACAAGTAGAGGTTTTAAACTCTTTGGCCCAGGATCAAATATAACTGGATTCCTGCTCACTCTCCCCTAGTTGAATTATTGCTGCAGTACTAGCTAACAATAACAAAAGGAGGATTTGTTCTGTTGAGAAATCAAAAGCTGCAGATAAATCTTGGAGTCAATATAAGAAAGGCGGTTTTGTTTTATACCTAATATTCTGTGCTATGAGGAATACAGCCCGAGACTGGTTGTCTGGTACACTCAGTATCTTTGGAACTGTGCAAAGTTGCTCAAACTGATTTTACTGGTTTGCTTCCAGCCAATTTACATAACCAGGCTGGTATGACATTGTCAGCACACACTGGTGGGTCTGGCCCTAAATCTCAATAAGAATTTATTCTGGAAGTCAAAGTTTTTGCAAACCATAGATTTGCCTTGGATAGAAAGCAAAATATGCCAAAACTAAACTGTGGATGACTACAATTCATAAAGAAACTATTTAAGATGCAAGAATTAGAGCAATCAATGCATTTTGATTAACTGATTACCACCTTTCGACTGCCAGTGGCAGAAATAACCTCCTTCTATAAAATCACAAACTCATTCAGATTAAATTGGGAGCAGATGGAAAGTTGTTTGTGTTAGACATTTAAGTTGCTGAATACCCTTCAAAAGTGTGCAGTACTGCTACATAGTAGTGTAATTAGAATAAAGCAACAAAATCAATCTCTCTATACTCCACAAATACAAAGATTATCACCTAAAAGGTCAGCCTGGCATATGACAAATATTGACAATAAGGAATGCATAGCTTTCTAAATGTCCTTTTGCAGTGTTCTGAGCACATACAATTGAGAATGAATACAATTTCATTCAGAAAATAATTCTTAGTATGAAGAGACTTACTAGGATTTCTATGTGGGGAGATCAAATGGAGTCAGATGGTGTAAGCTCATGCATCTCAAACTGGTTTCAACAGGCTTTTACTTACCCTTTACAACAGAATTTGTACCACAAGAATTTTGAAAGAAGGTAAGGCAACTATCATGTGTTTATGTTTAAGTTGCTCTGAATAGATTCTTCAGCTTTTCAGAAGTTCAATTTGGATTTTGCACGTGGAATTTTTATTGATTTACCTTGTTTTCACTGAAATGGCAACTGACATCCTTCTGGTTTGGGAAATATGTTAACATGAGTGTAGCATCTATTGTTTTTAAATTTCTTTTTCCATGTGAATGGAAAACAGAATGAGTTAATTGTCTTCTAGAACTATTTATGTTACTTGGAAGACAGTTACCTATCTACATAGAGATGCAGTACTTTGGGTTTTCTACAGAACTACCTGCCCACCAGTTTCAGAAACTTCTCAAATGCAAGCTGAGTTTCAAGTGGCATTAAACACATACATGACCTGAAGCTCATCTGTTTTAACTGGTCCCTGTTTAAAGTCACTTCAAGCTTTTCCTTTAAATGTAGAGTTCTAACTCTGGAAAGGATGTGTGTCGGTTCAGACATATCTGCTGCATGGATAGTTCTCTTGCAGAATTCACACAAAGGAGCACCCTGAACCCTATTTCCATATTCATGTATGTATAAAAGCACTATTAAAATGGTGATTATGTACATGATTTTGCATCCTAACAAATCTGGAGAAGCATTTTGCATTAAGAGGGCAGACACTTTATACAAAGGCTTAAAGTCCAAGTCTTTAAAATTGCAGGGTTGGTAGAGCACCACACTTTGTGAAAATCCTGTTTAGTGGCAGTATAATCCCAATGAAGTCCATGCAGCGCCGTTTGGACTCAGCATGGCCAGTGGTTCTAAAGTAGGGACCATAGTTACGTTGTTAATATCTGAAAAAAATGGCACTGAAGAATTGAGGTGAGATGTAATCTTAAAAACACTGCAGTGCAAAACAGTTCAATTATTTTAGAAGCATAAACAATAGCATAAATCCATTTTCAAAACATCTTTTGAATTCATCTTGATTCTTAGGGCAAAACCATTTAAAAAATGCACTCTGTTATAAAAAGCTTATGAACTCTAAATTATTTTTTTTAATTTGTTTACTGATTAATCCAAGAGGTTTGTTACTAGTTTCTGGGTTTTAAAAATGCTTTCTGAGCCCTTTCATCATGTGTTGCTCTAGGATGCTTTCTACAATAGAGATAATGCCATGTCTCAAAAGGTAAATATTTAATAAACGGATTGCTCCTCTTATCAACTCTTTGGTAATATTAAGTAAATATTTTGTTTGAGAAGCAATACAGAGAATTTTCTCTAAGTTGTCTTGCATCTATAACCTTGCTTTAAAGTAATATAAACTCCTGTAGTACATACTGTAGAAGAAAGAGGTGCATTGATCAAATTATGACAAACCATTTTCACCATTATTGTTCAACACAGCACAATACCAAAATTGATATGAAATATTTACATTTATCTTGCTCTAGTACCCTGACATCAGTACAAGACTGAAATATATTTACCTGGGTACTGCCTTTTTACTTTTACAGGCTTCGCTCTCTGCAAGGCAAGAAACTCTGACTTCAGGTCACTTTGATTTTTTTGGGGGTGGAGAGAGACAGAGCTCATGTTCCTGCCCACAGATTTTAAGTTTCTTTGTTGTCTGGATCTCAAGTATCCTTTAGGTGTTTACACATGGAGGAGCAGAGCACTGTTCCCCTCTGGACAGAGTGGAGCTTCTTTAGACGGACAGCCGAGCGTGCCAGGACGGACACAGGGCTGGGCAGCAGGGAAGGCTGCAAAGACCAAACACCTTTGAGGAACCCTGGCACTGATTTTGCCGTTTTCTCCAGCATTAATAGTAAAGGGCTGCAGAATTAAAGCTTACCTTGGCTCAACCTCAGGAGATGCTGTTTTGCCGATCTAGTCACCGGGTGTTCAGAACAGCACAGGACCCAACTTGACATTTGTTTTACACACCGAAACTTTCTGCAGGCTTTAATAGGTTGAGACAGATATTCAGGAGATCTAAAGGACCTCTCCGGTCCTCCCGTCCCAGTCTATTAAAGGAGGCTTTCTCAGCTAGGACAACAAATACCAAACTGAAACTACTGTGGAGGTCTTATACTTGTCCTGGCAGACAAGGATAAAAGATTGTTTCGTTACAGAGAATACAAATATTTACTATTAATAACAGCTTCTAGGGAAAGCCTATGTATCTCAATTAAGACATGCAGTTTGAAAAAAAGAGAGAAAGTGGCTCCATTTGTACAGTACTTCCCTTCTCCCCTGGAGGCTGCAGAAGTGAGCTGCTCCAGTGGGGGCTGGCGCTGCCCAGACCTGCGGACACCTCCTCAGATCCTATTGCCGGGCATCCTGCAGGACAGGGCGGGGGGTTGAGGAACAAGCTTCCTCTGGACCCTTCTCAACCCTCAGGCAGAGGGGGTGAGGGACCCCTCAGGTCCCTCAGGCAAGGGCTTCGCTTGCTCTGTTGTTCCACAGGCAGAAATACAAGATACACATCCTCACCCTCTGCCCAGCACCTGTGCCCGAGTCTGAAAGAACTCATGACACGTCCTCACCACGAGGTTTAATTTTCAGCTCAAGTGCCTCCCAGCTCTTCAGAGCGAAGCGCGGCTGGATGGCGCATCAAATGGCGTGTCCCCCTCGCAGCAGGGGTAAGGACAGGCAAGGTTACAGAAAACTCAGTTATGCAGCTTCCAGGTGAAGTGGTCCAGAGCCCTGTGAACCTGGTGACCAGGTGAACCTGGTCCAGAGCCCGGTGCCTCGTCCTTGCAAGGTTTGCCCGGAACCGTGGGGGAAACACACAGGCCGCCGTTAGCTCTCGTGCACGTCAGAAAGGCGGGGGATGCCATTGCTCTGGAAACCTAGTGCAAGCTTCAGGTAGCTCTACCTACGAAATAAATAGAGTAAACGTCTGCTCTAATTAGTAGTAAACAGGTGGCACTTTGTAGCCACAAAGCCAGGGGCTGCAAATAATAAGAGCTCTCTTGAAATAGGCTGCCGTATCATCTCTCACTGATTTCTGGAAAGGACCGCTCTGAAATTAATAAAGAGTCTGGCCAAGACTATAAGCAGCAGCTAAGAAGAGGTGTTTTTAGGAATTTCATGGGCCTTTTAAGCTGAGATGTTGCAAGCATGAAATAGTGGTAGAAATGAAGAAATTGTGAAAGTGTTGGATCATTGTATGGCCGGTGCTCTGGAATAGCACACAGCTAAACCACAGGATCCGTGCAATTTAATAGCTGTACTAGTTTGCAACCCTTCCCTTCATATAATGCAAGCTTATGTCAGTCAAACCAGCGCAGCTTCTGCTACTATAGAATATACTTCTGTAGAAGCCACTTTAACTACAGTTTTGTCCTCAGACACATTTTGTGGCCCTTGTGAAACACTCAAGTTCCCGCAGTCAGTAAGACAACTTCTGGTTCCTGTCTCCATGGACTGCACTGGGTACACAGGGAGTAACATGCAGAATGTGGGA